>NW_004949255.1:220484-225994 GCF_000317375.1 Microtus ochrogaster | reverse complement strand
TGAAAAAGCATGGGATAAAACCAGACTCTCTGAACATGGTGAACAATGAGGTCTGATGAGAATCCAAGGACAATGGCACGGGGTTTTGATCCTACCTCATGTTCTGGCTTGGTGGGAGCCTAGCCAGTTTGGATGTTCATCTTCCTAGACATGGACGGAGCGGGGAGGACCTTGGACTTTCCACAGGGCAGGGAACCCTGACTGCTCTTTGAACTGGAGAGGGAGGGGGAGAGGAGTGGGGAAGGGGGAGAAGGGTGGGAGGAAGGGGAGGGAAATGGGAGGCTGGGAGGAGGCTGAAACTTTCTTTTCTTTTTCTCAATAAAAAAAATTCACCATGTTAGGCAATATTTAAGCCTGATCTTCCTTTTGTTCTTTCTCACCACTTTTTTTTTGGGGGGGTGATATATTTAGCAGTGATTTTTAATAGGACACAGGCACTATGCTGCCTCTATATAAGTATGTGAATAACAACTCATTAAGTGGTTAGTAATTATCTGCCTATGGAAGAGTAAGAAAACAAACAAAACACTCATGGTGAAAAAGTTACTACTCAGAAAGACTTCCTGGGCATAATAGAATTTTTGAAATTTATTTTTTATTACTTTATGAATAATACCAATCAAAATTTCTACTTCCTCCTCTCCTCCCACTTCTTTCCTGTTTCTATTACTCCCCTCCCCCTCCCCTCCAGTCTTATGAGAGGACAGGGTACCCTGCCCTGTGGAAAGTCCAAGACCCTCCTCCCTCCATCAACGGTTAGCAAGGTGTGCATCCAAATAGATTAGGATCCCAAAAAGCCACTACATACAATAGAGACAAATCCCAGTACCATTAGCATTGGCTTCTCAGTCTGCCCCTATTGTCAATCACATTCAGAGGGTCCAGTTTGATCCCATGCTCCTTCAGTCCCAGTCCAGCTGGATTTGGTGAGCTCCCATTATCTCAGGCACACTGTCTCAGTGAGTGGAACAACCCCTCCTGGTCCTGACTTCCTTGCTCATCTTCTCCTTCCTTCTGCTCTTCAACTGGACCTTGGGAGCTCAGTCCAGTGCTCCAATGTGGATCTCTGTCTCTATTTCCATCTGTCACCGTACAAAGGTTTTATGGTGATATTCAAGATATTCAGTCTGACTTTGAAACAAGGCCAGTTCAATTACCCTATCTTCCACTGCCAAGGGTTCTAGCTGGGGTCATCCCTGTGGACTCCTGGGAACCCCTCCAGAAACAAGCTTCTTGCCAACCACAAAATTGATGCCTCAATAAGATATTTCCTTCCATGCTCCCATATCTGTCCTTCCATCTCAACAATCTCACTCCCCCAAGCTCTCCCCAACCCTCCCCTTTTCCTCTCTCTCTCCCACTCCACCCCTACCCCCATGCTCACAACTTTCCTGGCAATCTTGTCTGCTACCAATTTCCAGGAGGATCTATATATGTTTTTATTTGGGTTCACCTTATTACTTATCTTAGCTAAGATCATGAACGATAGGCTCAATGTCCTTTGTTTAAGGACGAAAATCCACTAATGAGTGAGTACATACCATATTCATCTTTTTGGGTCTGATTTTTCACTCTCAGGATAGTGTTTTCTATTTCCATCCATTTGCATGCAAAATTCATGATGTTATTGTTTTTTTACTGCTGAGTAGTACTCTAATGCATATAAATTCACACCTTCTTTATCCATTCTTCCATTGAGGGGTATCTATGATGCTTCCAGGTTCTGGCTGTTACAAATAATGCTGCTATGAACATAGTTGAACAAATGCTTTTGTAGCATGATAGGACATCTTTTGACTATATTCCCAAGATATTGCTGGATAGTGAGTTAGGTTGAGTCCCAATTTTCTGAGAAACTGCTACACTGATTTCCAAAGTGGTTGCACAAGTTTGCATTCCTACCAGCAATGGATGAGTGTTCGCCTTACTCCACATCTTCTCCAGCATATGCTATCATTGTGTTTTTGATTTTAGCCATTCCGACAGGTGTAACCTGGCATCTTAAAGTTGTTTTGATTTGCATTTCCTTAATACCTAAGGAAGTTGAACATGTCCTTAAGTATCTTTTGGCCATTTGAACTTCTTCTGTTGAGAATTCTCTGTTCAGTTCAGTACACCATTTTTTAATTAGATTAGTTAGAATTTTAATGTTTAGTTTCTTTAGTTCTTTATATATTTTGGAGATCAGACTTTTATCTGATGTGGGGTTGGTGAAGATCTTTTCCCATTCAGTAGGCTGTCTTTTTGCCTTAATGACTGTGTCCTTTGCTTTACAGAAGTTTCTCAGTTTCAGAAGGTCCCTTTAATTCATTGTTGCTCTTATTATCTGTGCTACTGGGATTATACATAGGAAGTGTCCTCCTGTGCTCATGTATTGCAGGTTACTTTCCACTTTCTCTTCTACCAGGTTCAGTGTGGTCAGATTTATATTGAGGTCTTTAATCCATTTGGACTTGAGTTTTGTACATGGTGATAGATATGGATCTATTTTTATTCTTCTACATGTTGAAATCCAGTTATACCAGCACCATTTGTTAAAGATGCTTTCTTTCTTGCATTGTATTATTTTAGGTTTTTTGTCAAAAACCAGGTGTTCATAAGTTTGTAAATTAATATCCAGGTCTTCAATTCGATTCCAATTGGCCAACGTCTGTAATATGTGGGCCTGCTTCTTGTGGGTTTCTGTTTTCCCATCAGGTCCCACAGCCATTTAACTCGGAAGAAAAATTACACAGGAAGTCTGCATTAGGTTATAAACTGATTGGCCCATTAGCTTAGGCTTCGTTTTAGCTCTTATGACTTATATTAACCCATTATTCTTATATATGTTAGCCACGTGGCTCGGTACATTTTTCAGTGGGACAGATCACATCCTTCTTCCGTGTCTGAGCAGGACTGCTGAGGGAGCTTCCTACTTCCCAGAATTCTCCTGTTCTCATTGCCCCACCTGTACTTCTGGCCAGGCTACTGGTCTATTGGCATTTATTTAAAATGTAATTGACAGAATACAGAATTGTCCCCCAAACGTCTCTGATTTTATGCCAATACCAAGCTGTTTTCATTCCAATGGCTTTGTAACAGAGTTTGATGTCAGGGATGATAATGCCCTGAGAAGTTCCTTTATTGTATAGGATTGTTTTGGCTATCCTGGGTTTTTGTTTTTCCATATAAATTTGATTACTGTTTTCTCAAGAAGAATTTTGTTGGGATTTTAATAGGGATTGCATTGAATCTATAGATTGTCTTTGGTAGAATTGCCATATTTACTATGTTGATCCTACCAATCCAAGAGCATGGGAGATCTTTCCATTTTCTGGTATCCTCTTCAATTTCTTTCTTCAAAGACTTAAAGGTCCTATCAAATAGGTCTTTCACTTCCTTTGTTAGAGTTACCCCAAGATACTTTATGCTATTTGTGGCTATCATGAAAGGTGATGTTTCTCTGATTTCCCTCTCTGCTTCTTTATCTTTTGTGTATAGGAGGGCTATTGAATTTTTTGAGTTGATCTTGTATCTTACCACATCACTGAAAGTATTTATCAGCTGTAGGCATTCTCTGGTAGAGGTTTTGAGGTCCCTTATGTACACTATTATATCATCTGCAAATAATGAAAGTATGACTTCTTCCTTTCCAATTAGAATCCCATTGATCTCTTTATGTTGTCTTATTGCTATTGCTAAAACTTCAAGTTACCCCAAGTTGAAGAGAGAGTGGACAGCCTTGTCTTGTTCCTGATTTTAGTGGAATTGCTTTAAGTTTCTCTCCATTAAATTTGATGTTAGCTGTCAGCTTGCTGTATATTGCTTTTATTATATTTAGTTATATTCCTTGTATCCCTAATCTCTCCCTGACCTTTATCATAAAGGGGTATTGAATTTTGTCAAATGTTTTTTTGGCATCTAATGAAATGATCATATGGGTTTTTCTTTCAGTTTATTTATATGATGGATTACATTGATTGATTTTTGTATGTTGAGCCAGACTTGCATCTCTGGCATGAAGCCTACTTGATCATAATGCATTTTTTTATGTTCTTGGATTCTACTTGCCAGTATTTTATTGAGAATTTTTGTATAGATTTCATGAGTGAGATTGGTAATTCTCTTTCATGCTAGATGGTTTTGGTGTGGTTTTGGTATCAGGGTACCCGCAGCTTCATAAAAAGTTTGGTAATTCATTTTCTATTTCTATTATGTGAAACACTTTAAGGATTATAAGTATTAGCTCTTCTTGGAAGTTCTGATAAAATTCTGTAATCAAACCATTTGACCCTGGGCTTTTTTTTTGTTTTTGGTTGGGAGGTTTTTGGTGACAGCTTCTATTTTCTCGTGACTTATAGGTCTATTTAAATTGTTCACATGGTCTTGGCTCAATTTTGGTATATGGGATCTATGGGGCTGTCTGTGACTCTGCTGATCAATTTTCCAGGTGCCAGTGTATCCAAGGCTCAGATGGTTGCTCCTTGTGGTGAGGTCAGGGCCATAGTTTCAGTAACCCCATTGGTCATTCCATATTCCTAGAGGTCACTTGGCCATCCTGGTGTTTGCTCTGTAATATCAGTGGTCATTCGTGCCTGCACCCACAGAGCTTACTTGGAGCTCTTTCTGCTGACATTGATACGTTGGGCCTGCTCTGGCAGAGATCCTGGCTCAGCCTACTATTTGGGCAGTTCCAGATTCATACCCTAGACCCACAGAGGTCTCTTGTTCCTACCTACTGCATTGGAGGTCCCAGACTCATGCCCAGACCCTCAAAAGTCCTGGCTCAAGCCATCAAGTCAGAAGTTCTATAATGAAATCTTTAGAGTATCTTATATCTAGAACCATACCATATGAAGATGGTGAAATGTAGATTTCTTCCCTTTCTACTTATACTACACTTTATTAGTTTCTCTTGCCTTTTTACTCTGACTAATCTTTAATCACTAGACTACATTGGCTAAGAGTAGGGAAATGGACAACATTGTCTTAATCCTAATTTTGAAATAAATGCTAATAGTTTGTCACCACTTAGTTTACTACTGGTTATACACTTGCCAAATGTGACCTTTAATATGCTCATGTATGCTTCAACCTTCCATCTTATATTTTATCAATAAGCTTTGATGGTCTATCTTGCTATTCATCCATCTATTCATCTTCTCCTCTCAGAGATGTCTCACAGAAGTCTTCCTTGATCAAACCTTATTTTTCTTAACCCAGAATGAATCCACAGCCTCTCATTTTCTGTGGAAACAAAAGCAAAACCTCATCTACAAAGTAACATATCTTTTGACTTAAATTTGAAGTCAAGGCATTTTCAAAATACATATGTTGTGTTAGTCCAGCAACATTTATAATCAAATGTCTTTTAGTAGCTGTTGCTTCTTTCTTAGCCATCAAACAATTCATATATTTTAACACACTGAAAATTATTTAGAGGTTTTGAAGGCGTAAGTCACAAACAATGCCACAGCAGTTTGGAATTATGATTAATAGGGTATTATTTATTTAAAGGGGAAAAAACTTAC
>NW_004949255.1:200255-214094 GCF_000317375.1 Microtus ochrogaster | reverse complement strand
GGAAGGGAGTCTAGTCGCCAGCCGAGCAGGAAGTGAAGAGAGCGAGAGAAGGAAGTGGCCGCTTTTTTAAAGGGAGATAGACCACGCCCCAATGGGCTGGTATCTCAGCGGCTATAGGCTGGAGGAGCGGAAGGACCTCCCGCAACAAGGTTTTATTTGTTTGAATCTATTTTATTGTATATCTCTCTTTTTCTGAGCACATGAGTCTTTAATTTGTTAAGGGATGGGACTAGGATTGAAACCATTGCTTTGACAGCTACATTCAACCTTTTCTTTATATTTCTAAGAGTACCTCATGGTGGAGGTGCTGGTGGGAGCCATGTTTATTGCCACAACTCTATGAAGTCTCAAGGTATCTGCCACCAACAAGGAGCATGATTCAGCTATTTATAAACACCATTTATATGCTTTGTGGCAAACCTCTTAAAGGGGCCACAAGGTTTTTGCAGGTAAGGCTGAGTCAGAAAGCCTCTCTGAAATGAGACCTGCTCACCTCCAGCAAACAGCCCGCTAGAGAAAATGCTGCTACCTTGAAAGTTCTGATAAAATTCTGCAATCAAACCATTTGACCCTGGGCTTTTTTTTTTGTTTTTGGTTTGGAGGTTTTTGGTGACAGCTTCTATTTTCTCATGACTTATAGGTCTATTTAAATTGTTCACATGGTCTTAGCTCAATTTTGGTATATGGGATCTATGGGGCTGTCTGTGACTCTGCTGATCAATCTTCCAGGTGCCAGTGTATCCAAGGCTCAGATGGTTGCTCCTTGTGGTGAGGCCAGGGTCATAGTTTCAGTAACCCCATTGGTCACTCCATATTCCTAGATGTTACCTTGAAGCTATTCTTAAGTCTATTCTTTTCTCTCTAGAATTACTTCCCAATCTTTCTCAGGATTTATGTGAATGCAGTTGGATTCAAGGATCTTGTTTTGAAAAACAGGGGAGGGGGAAGTGCTGTGGGTCAATGATCTTGTACATTGTAAACATTTGTCAGTTGTATTGCTTTAATACAAGGCTGATTGGCCAGTAGCCATGCAGGAAGTATAGGTGGGGTGACCAGGAAGAAAGTATAGGTGGGACAACAAGAACTTAGAATTCTGGAAAGAGGAAAGACTCAGTCTGAAGTAGTGATCCAGACACAGAGGAATCAGGATGAGAATGCTTCGCTGAAAAAAGGTACCAAGCCACATGAATGACATAGAGGAGTTAAGGGTTATTATAGAATGTAAGAGATAATAAGAAACATAAGCTAGTAGGCCAACTAGTTTGTGATTAATGTATACCTTTGTGTGTTTCTTTGGGATTTAACAGTTACTGGACCAGCCAGAAAAGAAACCTCCATCAGCACATAAGTGCTATGTTCTCTTCTTAATTTATTTATATAAACCATATAGCTGGCTGCCTCTAATTTCACTTTATCAGGGCAATGAATAAAATAACTATACAAAAGGGAAACTTCTTCATAATGACTCTCCTCTGAGTGAGCCTGAGGGGACATTGTTTAAAATATACAGTAGACATAATTCAGCTCCTAAATCCTTTGATGTTTCAAGTGGCACCATGAATCCAGATGCTGAAGAACAGATGTTGCCTTTGAAATACACCATGTGACTAACCTGAAAGATTCACAGTAGTTCATAACATTACAAATTTTCATAACTATTCTGGAGAGACTGATTTTAACTACAAGTGTCTAGGAGAAATGCTAATAAGTAGTAATGTCAGAAGTTCATGGGAACAGTCTAGGAACAGGGAAGAAAGCAGAATAATAGAAAGCCACTGCCCTCATTTATAATAGCTGTGCCAATACTGTATGAAGTTGAAAGGAAGAGGACCTGAGACTCAGAGATAATCAGTGGCCACTATTAAGAGTATATTTCCAAGTTGCATTGCCTATAGGAAAAATGGAAAAATCTGGAAGAGATAGAGTAAGACAGAATGTAGAATGAATTGATTCAACTTCAGCTGGGGAATTGATTGTGATAACCCAGACTCTACCAGACATAAATATCAACCACTAGAGACAAAACTGTCCCTCACTCTGTATGATGCTGTAACTGCAAATACTGCCAGCTGAGTGAAGTCTCCTACCTCTAGGCGTGCCTTTGTTGCCTGCAACACTACTTACGCTTCAAAAATTAGAGCTATGAATCAAGTGTGTGATGTTTACCTGTGGGAAAGTTGGAGGTGAGAAGGGGTATGAAGTAAAGCAACAAACTGGCAATTATTTTAACCATTATTCAAAGCATAAGGGAACAAATTTGACTATAAATCTGATCATGCAAACCATTAAAGCTGTATAGATAAAAATGGCCCAGACTGTCCTGGGACCACTTGTTTGAAACAGTTGGTCATAGTTTCTTCACTGTGCTGACTTTACACATCAGTCCCAGATCATTGGACCCATTTGGATCAAGGCTCCTTACACTGTACCAACAGATTTCAAATCAACTACAATATTATCCAGCATATGTTGTTCCTGCCCCTACTGTCTCCTCAGAATCTACCCACATTCTGGTCCAGCCTCACAGACTACACTTCCTCAGCCTCAGATGGCCACATAACACCCGGACATCAACAGACTTAGCCTGAACTTCTTGACCTTGACCGACAACCCAGCTTTCTTGAATCCCCCAATGTCAGTAGGAAGCAGCCAGAGAGACTGATGCCCACTTACTCAATACCCACCAAAATAATAATAATAATGATGATAATGATAATAAATGAAAAGAAGAAGAAGAAGAAGAAGAAGAAGAAGAAGAAGAAGAAGAAGAAGAAGAAGAAGAAGAAGAAGAAGAAGAAATGAAGGGACTTGAGACCACTCAAGCACAAGGTTCTAGCAAGATTTGCCCTTCTATGTAATTCCCGTTGCCTTGCTAAAACTATTAGACTATATTACTAATGCTAGCCACCAAGATCTATTCCCTTATTTTGCCACTTCCTCTTCCTAAGGCTGACTACAAAGGTCCAGCTATCAAAATTTTGAAATCCAGCAATAAAAACTCTCCTTTGTTTCAACAAATTAACATGTCCAATTAAAATTAAATACCTCATTCTAACATGGACTTTCCCCTTGTACCTTTACAAACTGCTAATTTCCTATGAGCTACATCTGTCTCTACTCTATCTAGAGTCGGTGTTTTGTCCTACTCTGGAACAAGTACCCATTCCCTCCCTAAGTTGCCCATTTTCTCCCCTCTCCTTGTACATTTTTCTTTCTCCCTCTTCCTCTATCTTCTGACTTTGTCGCTTATTTCTGTCTTCTGTCTCTCTCAGGCAATTAAATATCCTTTGTGCTTAGAACTTGGACTGAGAACTTGATCTTAGATTCTTGAGCTTAGACCTTTGCTTTCAATACACACATAAATATGGCTGTCACCACTGCATGGGAAGGTGTTCAATTAATAGAAAGATAACAAATCAAAGAGCAAAATGAAAACCCACAAATAAACAAAAGTTAACCAAGGTAAATGTGCTTTTAGATGCATGGGAGACAAAATATCAATATTGAATGTTTAAAGATGAAGCTACAAAAATTAGGGATGGAAAGAATAGATATATGTTTGAGAGACACTGTTATAAAAAAGCTAAAGATCTGATGGAAGAAATCCTGTTTTAGAAATGAATATCAACTAATATAATTTCACATTTCAACTATTGCTTTGCAGCTTGTCATACTGTGTTTATGAGTGCTAAAAACCAACCTATTACATTATACCTCACAATGACAACTAAATTCATGAGCTACATTTACTACAAATGTGCACAATAATGTGACAAACACACCAATGAAAGTTCATACTTCATAATTAAAGCAAGGATGATAAATTCCTGCAGAATTGTAAATTTGAGACATTCTTTCTATTAGCCAAGGTGCTAATACTTCAAAAAGGGCAGGACACTAGCTAAGTACCTGTTCTCAAAACAGCCATGAAGCTGCAAGATCGCATCTCAACTGCACACAGAAAACAGAAGAAGCAAACTATAAGCAAATCCTAGAATTTTCTTTCTTCCAGAATTTTATTATCTGGGGACCACATGTTCAAATACATATGCCTATGGACTATTTATCATTTAATTCACAATATTCTACTCCTGATCCCCAAAGACTCATGTATATATTATACTGCAAAACCCATTTAGTCCAGCACAAAAATCCCCATAGCTTATAATAGTTTCAACACTGATCAAATCTTCAAAGTCTAAAGTCAGGTCTCAGAATTAAGGCTGAATCTTTCCTGTGACACCATGAACAACATAAATAAATGAATAAAAATTTAAAATATAATTATATAGTTCCAAAGTGATGCAGAATATACATTTCCATTTAAAATAGGGAAAATTGGGATATATTAAGGAAAGAGTATAGCAAAGCAAGACAGAAATCCAGCATGGAACACATTAAATCCTCTGTCTCTATTTCTTGAATATGAGCTGTGTGGAGTATTTAGTCTGAAATGATTCTGATGGCTCCAGTCCTCTAGTTTTGCTGCCTGCAATATATACACCCTGCTTATGCTTGTTTTACTCTCTGTTTCACAGCTCTCAGATATCTCCACCATCTTGAGAACACGTGGAAGGTCTATTTCTATCCTTTTGAGGAAGAAGCACATTGACTTCTATATTGGCTCCAGGAATTTACATTCCCACCATCAAGGAAGAACTGTTCATCTTTCCCAAATCTTCACCAGTATTTGTTGTGATTTGTATATTTATCTTAGCCATTTTGGCTCTATTACAATGATATCCAAAGAGTTTACATTGTTTTCCTTATGATTAGGATATTGAACATTTTTTAAATGTATTTCTTGGTCATGTGTTTCTTCTTCTGAGAACTCTATGTTTAGTTCTATATCCCATTTGTGTTAGGATTCTTTTCTTTGTGTTTAGTGTTTCAGTTCTTTATGTATTCAAGACCGCAATTCTGATAGATGTAAAACTGATGAACTTTTTCCCATTCTTCCTCTTTTCCATCGTGTTGGTTTTCTTTGTTATACAGAAGTTTTTTTAGTCTCACCTAGTCCCATTTGTCAATTTTGATATTAATTTCTGTGATACCACAGTCATTGGACAGAAAGTTATCTCTTGAAAAAAAATATGTCAAAGTTTATTTCCCACTTTCTCATCTATTGGGTTCAGAGCATCAGGCTGTCCTGATTAAATATTCTTTACCTGACAAAAGCTATGGTCATCTAGGAAACTCAGGAAAAACATCATTTATGGAAATGCCTCTATCAGATTGGTATGAGCATATGTCTAAGTGGCATTTTCTTGAATAATAATTGATATAAAAGGGCCATACCTTTATTATCATTGCCATTCCTAGATTCATGATCCTAGGTTTTATAAGAACGTAAACTGAGCAAGTCATGGAAACAAGCCAAAAAGTAAAACTCCTTCATTGTTCTGATTCAGTTCTACATCTAGGCTCCTACTTAATGTGCTCAGTAGTGGACTATGATAAGAAACTATAAGTCAAATAAGCTGGTTCCTCTCCATATCAGTTTCATTCACTGTTTTATCACAACAGCAGTATTCTCAATGTGAATAATAATCTGAAATTTATCTGACATAGACTTTTCTCACATTCTACAAGTTGTCTTTCATTGTGGTGTTTTATTTTCTTTTCAAGGCAAAAGTATTTTAATGTCATATCACTGGTTGGTTTTTCAAGTTATTTCCTTGATTAATCTCCAAGTGCTTTTTAGAAGGTTCTTTCTTCAGACATTATCTACACTTATGCCTGTTTACAAATATACATGTATACATTGTAGGCCAGGATTTACATATAAAGGAGAGCATATAGTTTTCTCATTCTGAACTTGTGCTTTGCTGTAGGACAATGGTTTTGTATCCTGTAAAAATTTGTCAGCTATATTGGTTTAATAAAATGCTTATTGGCCAGTAACCAGGCAGAAAGTATAGATGGGATGACCAGAAGGGGAGAATTCTTGGAAGAAGAAAGGCTCAGTCTGCAGTCATCATTCAGACCAAGAGGAAGCAAGATGAGAATGTCTCACTGATAAAAGGTACCAACCTACATGGCTAACAGAGACAAGAATTATGGGTTAATGTGAGGTAAAAGAGTTAACAAGAAGCCTGAGCTAATAGGGCAACTAGTTTATAATTAATGTAGACTTCTGTGTGTTTCTTTGTGACTGAACGGCTTCTGGACTGTGGCAGACAGAAACTACTGTCATAGTGCTTCTTCACTTAACACTGTTTTTCCCATTTCCATCGAGCTCAGATGCTGAAATTGTCACATGGGGTTAGTGTGGAAACTTGGTCAGACAGAGGACACAGGTCAGCAGCAGTTAAGAGCATTAGGGTATGACTGTGGTGCTCAGAAGTCCTCAGACAGCACTTAAGAGCTTTCTGAGAAATGATTCAGTTTCTCTTTCTCAGCAAAACCGAATCTCCTAGTGAGGCCAGGCCAGGTGAGAACCAGAAAAACACCCTAAAATATCACCATCATCCCTGAGATTGTGGAGGCCCTGTCTTGAAGATCTAACATCTCTATACTCTCATCCCAGTGCTAAACCTGGATGGGAGCTGGATAATTTAAGCACTGTTAAAGAGATTTGGAAAGTTTCTTTAACTTAAATGCATCAAAGCAAAGCAAGATGTTTTATGATTGGAAAGTGAAAGTAAAATTAAATGAAATATAAAAAGAAACAATAATGCCTAAGAAAGAAGATCATTTAAAGAACATTTAGTCAAATAAATATATGTTCATTTCAGTAAAAATAGGCATTTCTATGAATTTGGGTATATATGAGTCTTCTACAAACCCAAACCAGACAAAATTACAACATACAGGAAGAGTTGGTCCCAATAGTTCACTGCTAGCTGAACACCATTAGAGTCTGATAGCTTCTAAAAGAGGGAGCAATGTGATTACACTCTAGGGCAGGCTACATTCCCAGGAGTGGTTAGGCAACACACACTGGGCTCAATCAGAGAAAGAAGAAGTAGAGAGAAGAGGAGAAGGAGGAAAAGGAACTTGAGGAGGAGATGATAACACAAAGTTCTGTCAAAGCAGAGATAAGGATGGAGAAGGTAGATAAAAAATTCATTGTATTAAAATCTCAAAGAATTAATAAGAATATTATTTTTAAACTGTATATTCTAGGTGCACCTGAGAATAATTTTTGTTTTACACTAATTTTTAATAACAGCTATAAGAAACTTATATACCTGCTATTTTGTTGTTATTGTTTTTGGTGGTGATGTAAGGGGTATGTTACTGTGTGTGTGTGTGTGTGTGTGTGTCTGTGTGTGTGTGTGTGTGTGTGTGTGTGTGTGATGTATGTATGTGCCTGTAATTTTGGTTTGCAGGTATGAGATTATTTATTTCATGGGCTTTCATGGGCATAGCTTACCTCCTTTAGTTGGAGTTTCCCTTCTAGTACCTTCTGTAGCATAGCAATTGTAGATAGATATTGTTTAAATATGCCTTAAATGGAATATTTTATTTTCTCCAACTATGGTGATTGTAAGTTTTGCTGGATATAGTAGTTTGTGTAGGCATCTGTGGTCTCTTATTTAGAGTCTTGGTTGAAACTCTAAAAGTCAGGTTTAATCCTAATACGTCTGTTCCTTTTATATGTTCCTTGGTAATTTTCCCTTGCAGCTTTTAGAATTTTTTTCTTCTGAATTTTCAGTGTTTTGATTATTATGTAGCAAGGGGACTTTTTTTCTGGTCCAATCTTTTGAGGGTTCTGTATGATTGCTTCTTATACCTTGATAGGTACCTCCTTTTTTAAGTTAGAAAGATTTTCACCTATGATTTTGTTGAAAATATTTTCTGAGGTTTGAGCTGGGATTCTTTTTCTTCCACCATTCTTATTCTTTGGTTGATCTTTTCATAGTGTACCAGATTTCCTCTATTTTTTATACCCGATTATTTTTTAGATTTAATATTTTATTTGACTGATGTGCCCATTTCTTCTATTGTAGCTTCAATACCTAAGAGATTTTTTATTCCATGTCTTGTATTGTGTTGGTGACTTTGCCTCTGTAGTTACTAATTGAGTTCATCAATTTTTCATTTTCAGGATTTTTTTCAGTTTGTCTTTTCTTTATTGTTTTTATTTCCATTTTCAGGTATCTAACAGGTTTATTCATTTTTTTCAACTATTGGTCTGTATTTTGTTGTTTTTTTTTTAAAAAAAGGTTGATTTATTTACTTTCATTGTTTGTGTTTTCCTGCATCTTTCCTGGGATTTTTTAGTTTCCTCTTTCAGAACCTCTATTACCTTAATATAGCTAGATTTAAGGTCTTTTTCTTGTGTTTCATTTATGTTGTAATATTCAGGCTCTGTTGTGGTGACATAGCAGGCTCTCACGGAGGTCTCTGTTGCTCTGGATATTATTGATTACGTTCTTAATCTGACTTCTAGACATCTGGGTTTGGGATGATTACAGATCTACACACTGATTTATGAGTTTCTGTGGTACACAGCTGTTTTGTTTCCTGGTTTCTGTTTCCTTTCTGGGTTTCCCAGATGGCTGTGTGTTGCCTGTTTTTTTTTTCTGGGCTGCTCAGCTGGTGTGTTCACAAAGAAGGTTTGTTGTGTTGGAGGTTGAGATATAGTGATGAGTGGTAGGAGGATAGAAGGGATGGTTTGTGTGGTCCACAGAGAGTGTCTGCTGCTGGTCATCTGTTACAGCACTAGGGACAAGACTGAGGGATAGGGTCTTGGGGACCAGAGAGTGGGAAAGGAGAAGTTTTATAGGAGGCCTTTCACGTTTTCTGCCAGTCATGGTTTATGTTTGAGCAGGAGGTGCCTTCTGGAGGTGGAGGTTGGGATATTGCAACAACCTTGGCATGAGGTTAGAAGTGGATGGTTCGTAGGATCCGCAAGAACTGTGGACAAGAGAGAAGTGAGGCTGCAGCTGGTAATCTGTTGCAGTGCTAGGGATAATACTGAGTAATTGGGTCTAACAAAACAGAAAGAGCTCTAATCTTGTAATGTTTTAAAACAAGTAATTTAGTGGAGAAACAATTATAGATAAATGACAATTATATATAAAGTCTATTTCTACCTACAATAAGCTAGTATCTTAAAAAAGAGTCTTTAATCCACAAAGAATTAAAATATCACATTGGTATATCTGTTCATCAATTTAAAATGTCTCTACAGAGCAAACAAAAAAATCATTTTATTGAATTATTCCTGTGGGTTTCTTTCCAATTGTAGTTGATATATTAATTTTTTATTTTTTATTTTTATTTTATTTTTTTTGTTTTTTCGAGACAGGGTTTCTCTGTGGCTTTGGAGCCTGTCCTGGAACTAGGTCTTGTAGACCAGGCTGGTCTCGAACTCACAGAAATCCGCCTGCCTCTGCCTCCCAAGTGCTGGGATTAAAGGAGTGTGCCACCGCCGCCCGGCTAATATCTTAATTTTTAATATGTTAATTAAGAACTCTAATAAGACTGTCATTAATATTTTAAAACATAAAATGTTTATATGTGCCTAGTGTCTTTGTCTTTCATTTATATGGCAAAAGATAGCCATTTCATTGTAAAGGTGCAATATATACAGATGGAGAAAGGATGAGTGGAAAGAGACACCATTCCAAAGTTTAAGGACAAATTTTGCTTCATGTTGCAATAAGGAATGTGCAGGTGCACATTTGAAAAGCTACATAGGGACATGCTATTAAAAGCAAAACTTCATTTCTGAGTTATACATCACCTAGAGCAGGTGATATGGACAGATGTAAAACAAGGTTCAACAGTCACCAGAATTAGCAAACCCAAATGCACAGATAGGGTGGTGTGTGCAAAGTCCAGATGATGATAGTGACAGAGGTACCAACACTGCCAAAGATAAATCTAGCCACCTGACATGACTAGACTTTGGAATGACTAACTGCCTTTGTAGCTTTTTCTTATGAAGTTTCTACCTGGAGATATGGTAGGAAATCTCTGTGGGGTAAATCAGTCTTCTCAGAATGAAGGGTTTTGAATAGGTTATAAAGATTCTCTTGAAAAGACAATTTTCAGCTTCAAGCAGAAGCAGGAACACAAAAGAAAGTTAAAACAATCTTGTATGATAGAAGAACTGCTGGACGTAACACTATCCCTTATTTCAAGGAGTACTACAGAGTGACAGTAATGAAAACAGCATGGTATTGGTACAAAACAGACCTATTGTAATTACACCCAACTATTTTTTAAGTTCTTTTTTTTGTTTTTCTTTATTGAAAAGTTTTCTGCCTCTTCTCCGCCTCCCAATTTCCTCCCCCGCCCTAGTCTTCTCAGCCTAACCCCATTCCTCTCCCCTTCCCCCCAATCCCCCCCTCCAGTACGAAGAGAAGTCAGGGTTGACTTTCTTGTGGGAAGTCCAAGGTCCTCCCTGCTCTATCCAGGTCTAGGAAGGTGAGCATCCAAACAGGCAAGGCTCCCACAAAGTCAGTACATGCAGTAGCATCAAAACCCAGTGCCATTGTCCTTGGCTTCTCATCAGCCCTCATTGTCAGCCATGTTCAGAAAGTCTGATTTTATCTCATGCTTTTTCAGTCCCAGTCCAGCTGGCCTTGGTGAGCTACCCACTTGGTAATCAGCCCCACTGTCTCAGTGGGTGGGTGCACCCATTGTGGTCCTTACTTCCTATTCATGCTCTCCCTCATTCTGCTCCTCATTTGGACCTTGGGAACTCAGTCCAGTGCTCCAGTGTGGGTCTCTGTCACTATCTCCATCCATCGCCAGATGAGGGTTCTACTTATTTAGCTTCTCTGGGATCACAAATTATAGGCTCAATGTCCTTTATTTATGGCTAGAAACCAATTATGAGTGAGTACATCCCATGTTCATTTTTTTTTGGGTCTGGGTTACCTAACTCAGGAGAGTGTTTTCTATTTACATCCATTTGCATGCAAAATTCAAGATGTCATTGCTTTTTAACCACTGAGTAGTACTCTAATGTGTATACATTCCACACTTTCTTCATCCATTCTTCCATTGAAGGGCATCTAGGTTGTTTCCAGGTTCCGGCTATTACAAATAATGCTGTTATGAACATAGTTGAACAAAGGCTTTTGTAATATGATAGGGCATCTCTTGGGTATATTCCCAAGAGTGGTATTGCTGGATCCTGGGGTAGGTTGATCCCGAATTGCCTGAGAAACCGAAACACTGTTTTCCAAAGTGGTTGCACAAGATTGCATTCCCACCAGCAATGGATGAGTGTACCCCTTTCTCCATAACCTCTCCAGCAAAGGCTATCATTGGTGTTTTTGATTTTAGCCATTCTGACAGGTATAAGATGGTATCTTAAAGTTGTCTTGATTTGCATTTTTCTGATCACTAAGAAGGTTGAGCATGACCTTAAGTGTCTTTTGGCCATTTGAACTTCTTCTGTTGAGAATTCTCTGTTCAGTTCAGTGCCCCATTTTTTAATTTGGTTAAATAGCATTTTAAAGTCTAGTTTCTTGAGTTCTTTATATCTTTTAGAGATCAGACCTTTGTCTGTTGTGGGGTTGGTGAAGATCTTTTCCCAGTCAGTAGGTTGCCTTTTTGTCTTAGTGACAGTGTCCTTTGCTTTACAGAAGCTTCTCAGTTTCAGAAGGTTTCATTTATTCAATGTTGCCCTTAATGTCTGTGCTGCTGGGGTTATATGTAGGAAGTGGTCTCCTGTGCCCATGTGTTGTAGAGTACTTCCCACTTTCTCTTCTATCAGGTTCAGTGTGTTCAGACTGATATTGAGGTCTTTAATCCATTTGGACTTGAGTTTTGTGCATGGTGATAGATATGGATCTATTTTCATTCTTCTACAGGTTGACATCCATTTTTGCCAGCACAATTTGTTGAAAATGCTCTCTTTTTTTCCATTGTATACTTTTAGCTCCTTTATCGAAAATGAGGTGTTCATAGAATTGTGAGTTAAAATCTGGGTCTTCTATTTGATTCCATTGGTCGACTTCTCTGTTTTTATGCCAATACCAAGCTGTTTTCAATACTCTAGCTCCTGCTGATGTATCCTATGGTATCAAAGAGGTCTGGTCTCCTTTCTGACCAGGTAGCTTGCAAACAAAAGCTACACCCAACTTTTTAATGGAGAAACTAAAAGCCAGAAGGGCTTGGACAGATATCTTGCAGACTCTAAGAGACTACAGTTACCAGCCCAGACTATTATACTTAGCAAAACTTTCAATTACTGTAGAGGGAGTAAAGAAGATATTCCATGAGAAAGTCAAATTTAAACAGTTTCTACCATCTAATCCAGACATTCAGGAGGCACTAGAAGAAATAATTCAACCCAAGGAGTTTAACTACCCCCTTGAAAATTGAGGAAATAAATAATTGAACACTTCAAAACAAAAAAAAGAGAAGCACATGCACACACATACAAGCACACACATACACCCTACCACCACCAATAGCAACGTCAAAATAACAGATTGGAGGAATATCTTACTCAGCCTAGATATGGGGGGAGGGCTGTGGTTCTGCCTCAGAGTGATGGGACAAGACTTTGTTGACTCCCCTTGGGATGCCTCATCCTCTCTAATGAATAGATAGGGTGTGGTGGTGGGACAGGTTGGGGGACAGGAGAAGGAGAGGGAGTGGGAGATTGAGAAGAACACTTCATACTCATCAAATGAAAAATACGCCATGATGACTTCTCAATTCTTAAATTCCCAAAATGCAAGGGTACCCACATTTGTGCATTAAACATTACTAAAGCTTGAATCTCACATTGAAACTCACACATTAATAGTAGGAGACTTCCATACCCCACTCTCACAAATGGGCAAGTCATAGAGACAAAAGCTAAACAGAGAAATAATGTGGCTAAAAGATATGATGAACCAAATGGACATCAGATATCTATAGAACATTTCACCAAAACACAAAGAATACTCTATTTTTCTCAGTATCTCATGGAATTATGTCCAAAATTGACCTCATATGATCTCAAAAACTGACCATAAAAAAATTGACTTCATGGAACTTTCTCAGCACCTAATAGAACTTTCTCCAAAATGACCACAAAGCAAGTCTCAACAGATACAAGAAAATTTAAATAACCCCTGTATCCTATCAGACCACCTTAGATTAAAGCTGGATTTCAACAACAACAGAAGCAAAAGAAAGCCTACAAACTCATGGAAACTAAACAACCCTTTGTAAGTGACTACTGACTGGGTCAAGATGAAAATAAAAAAAGAAATCAAAGCTCTTTTAGAATTCAAAGAAAATTAATTCACACCACACCTAAATGTATGGGACACAATGAAAGCTGTACTAAGAGAAAAGTTCATAGAGCTAAATTTTTTTTCATAAAGAAATTGTATAGTTCTCATACTGGCAGCATGCCTGAAAACTCTAAAACAAAAAGAAGTAAGCACAAACAAGAAAAGTAGACAGAAGGAAATAATCAAGCAATGATGAAAAATAAAATACAAATAAAAAACAATGCAAAGAGAGTTGCAGCAGAGAGGCGCGCAGTTGCAGCGGAGAGGCACGCAGTCGCGGCGGAAAGGCGTGGTGCTGCAATCAAAAAGAGGCTTTGGGGGACCAGCGGCAACAGACGCAAGCGGCGGGGACCGGCGTGGTGGCAGAGGCAAGCGGCGGGGACCAGAGGGGTCCGGGGCGGCAGCCGACGCAAGCGGCGGGACCGATGCAGCGGCAGAGGCAGGCAGAGGCACCCACGAGGCAGGGAAGGGCGCACAATAATGAGAGCAGACGTCCCACTGCGGTTGGATCAAAGAGGTAGGCCCCTTGTTGGCAAGGTCACTGGCAAACGGGGAGTCTGGTTCTGGTCCTGATCCTGAAGACCCTTCAGAGGGGTGAGAGGGTTCTTGGCCTGTGGCAGGAACCAGGGAACAGAGC
>NW_004949255.1:189682-192458 GCF_000317375.1 Microtus ochrogaster | reverse complement strand
ACCCTGACTGCTCTTTGGACTGGAGAGGGAGGGGGAGGGGAGTGCGGGGAGGGGGAGAAGGGTGGGAGGATGGGGAGGAGGGGGGAGGAAGGGGAGTGAAATGGGAGGCTGGGAGGAGGCAGAAACTTGTTTTTTTTCCTTTTCTCAATAAAAAAAAGATTAGAATTATTATGCAAAAGGAATAGAGATATCAGAGAAATAAGAGGCAGAAACACAGAAAAGCAACAGGAGGGCAATTCAGTGAATACTGAACCCACATTTTATCTTCCACATGCATATATACTTCACTCTAAAAGGGGAGGGGGGAGACAACAGACTTCATTAACATGATATAAGGAATATATTTGAATTCTCCCACCTTTTGTCCAGGTGAAGCAGATGTACTTCTATACCCAAAATACTAGTTAACCACACCCTAGCTCAGAATCTCTTATTTGGAGCCACACTTATTGTCAACAACATTGAAAGAGTAAAAGTAAGCTCAAAAAAAAAAGAGTTGGTACTTTGAAAAAATCAACAGCATACAACAACCCTTATCCAAACTAAGTAGAGGCAGAGAGTGAACAACCAAATTAACAATATCAGAAACAAAGAAGGGAGTATAAAAACAGACATTGAGGAAATCCAATGAATCATTAGTTTATATTTCAAAGACCTGTATCCCACTAAGTTGGAAAATCTAATATAAATAGACTATTTCCTTGATAGATACCATATATCAAAGTTAACTCAAATTAATGTAAACAAATGGAACAGACCTATAACCCCCAAGGAAACAGAAAAAAATCATTAAAAGTATCCCACCCAAAATGAGCCCAATGCCAAAAGGTTTTAACAAAGAATACTACCTGACATTCAAAGCAGAGCTAACACCAATATTCCTCAAAATACTCTACAAAATAAAAACAGAAGGAACATTTTCAAATTCATTTTACAAGGCCACAGTCAGCCTGATACCTAAACCACACAAATTTCAACAAAGAAAGAGAATTACAGATCCATTTTCCTTACGAACACTGGTACAGAGTTGTTCAATAAGATATTTTTATCTGGGTGGTGGTAGCACACTCTTTTAATACCAGCACTCAGGAAACTGAGGCAGGAAGATCTATTAGTTCAAGGTCAATCAGGTCTACAGTGTGAATTCCAAGACTGTCAAGGCTGGACAAAGAAACCCTATCATTAATAACAAAAACAAAGCAAAAAAACTCTCAAAACACTAATGCAATAACACATAAAATGATCATCTACCATTTTCAAGTAGGCTTCATCCCACAGATTAAGGATGGTTCAACATATGAAAATCTGTTAATATAAACTGCCATATAAACAAACTGAAAAATAAACATGATGATCTCATTAGATCTAGCTGGAAAAGTCTTTGTCAAAATCAAACATGTTTCTATCATAAAAGTCTTGGAGAGATCAAGTATATAAGGAACATACCTAAAAATTATAAAGGCAATTTTCAGCCAACATCAAATTAAATGAAAAGAAACTCAAAGCAATTCCACTAGAATCAGGAACAAGACAAGGCTGTCCACTATCTCTATATCTATTTAGTATAGAACTTGAAGTTCTAGCTAGACCAATAAGAAATCTACAGAAAATCAAGGGGATACAAATTGGAAAGGAAGAGGCTAAAGTATCATTATTCACAGGTAATATGATAGTACATGTAAGTGACCCCAAAAAACTATCAAGTGTAGGGCCCATTAGATCAGGCCAACCTCTACCTCTGGTTTCAAAGGTGAAATGCTTCTCAGGACCGAAGAAGGTGAAAATGATTAACAGGCTCATGTTCTTCATTTCAAGTTCTCTTTATTGTTCTGTTTCTGATAATCCTGTCCTAATTTTCATTTTCATGCTTCTTCTTCTAGATTCTTCTATTTTCAAAACTCTTCTCATACAGGAGCTCTGAAATGATAAGGAGATGAGTCACTGGCCAGGGCAACTGAATGGCCCAAGGACATAGAAGCAAAAACTTATCTAGACAGGGGGTGCATAGTACCCAATGACAATTTTGAGAATTGGATCCATTGTTAGTAAACTGGTAAGTGAAGACTTGGCATGCCTTTCTTAGCAAACTTGTTTGGACATCTATGACTCTGACCTTGTGTAATTTGTATAGTTTTCTTTTCTTTTTTTTTTTAAAAAAAGCCTTTAGCCTAATTGAGTTTTTATTGAGATGAAAATGAACTAATTATGTGTAGTTAGCAAGTCAGGCTTTTAGGAGTCTATAGTCCTCATGGGACAAAAGATCTAGCTATTAAGTATGTCTGAGTGTATATTCTACATATCAATACTATATAGCTAAATAAAAAGCCATCTATTTGAACATCCACAGATATGTGTGTCCATTAAATTGAGATGCCATCATAAGATGACATGTACACATTTCATGAAAATGCATGGTATCAGGGACATTCATAGATGTTATTTTACAGAAGACAGCAGCAGTTTTCAGAGTAAGTTGCAATTGGCTCATGACCTGCAATGTTTCATGATAAATGCTTCTGACAATCAGGAGATTCTTGTCTACAAAGCAACTTCTAAGACAGCTAGGGTCTTTCTTGAAAACCAAAAGAAGGAAAAGGAGCAGTACTGGGGGGATATACAGAATAAAGGAGTAGGAGTAGAAGGAGGAGGATAAGGAGGAAGAGAAAGGAGAGAAATGGGAGAAAAGAGGAAGAAGAAGAAGAAGAAGAAGAAGAAGAAGAAGAAGAAGAAGAAGAAGAAGAAGAAGAAGAAGAAGAAGAAGAAGAAGAAGAAGGGG
>NW_004949255.1:174168-189577 GCF_000317375.1 Microtus ochrogaster | reverse complement strand
AATGAAAAGAACTCCCATGCTCATGGAATCAACCAGATTAACCTAGTATAAAAGGCTATTTTCCCAAAAGCAATCTACACATCCAACAGAATCCTCATCAAAATTACAGCATAATTTCTCATATACCTTGAAAGAAGAATGTGGTGATATTTTCTTTGTCATCTAACAAATAAAGCTTGCCTGAAGATTACAATACAGAGCTAAGACACTAGTTAGCCATAAAGGCTAGGCAGAGGTGGCATACATCTTTATTCACAGCACTTGAGATGCAGAGTGATGGATCTCTTTGAGTTCAAGGATAGCCTGGTATATACGAGGCTGAATCAATCTAAAAGATAAACAGACCCAAGTGGTGGTGGCTCAAACCTTTAATACTAACATTAAGGAGGTGGAGCTGGGAAGGGATATGGCTGTGTGGAGAGAATAATATAAAGCAAGAAGAAACAGAAGCTCAGAATTCAGTATGATTCATAGAGATAGGATCTTGTCCCATGGATGCTGAGGATTTTGTAGAAGTAAGAACTCATGCTGGCTCCTCTGATTCTCTGACCTTTTCAGGTTTCAACACTTAACATATGACTCCAGAGATTGTTGTCTTTATTAAGACCAATTAGAATTCACATTATAGGACAATACTTGACAAATAAGGAAAAAGAAGAAACCCAGCGTTGCTAAAACAATCTGTGTAACAAAGAACTCCTAGAGATATCACCATGTTTGAATTCAAGCTCTCTACTACAGAGATATAATAGTAATAAAAACTACATTGAACTGGCTTAAAAATGGAAGTGTTGATCAATGGAATTGAATGAAAGACCCAACCATAAATCCTTGCCCATATGAATACCTAATTTTTTATAATGAACCAAGAAATACACAATGGGAAAAAGACATTTTTAACAAATGGTGTTGCATAACTGGAAGTCAGCATGTAGAAGGATTTAAATTGTTCCATATCTATCACCCTACACAAAATTTAAGTTCAATTTGTTCAAAGACCTCAACATAGAAACAGATACATTAAACTAAGTAGAGTAGAAAATGAGGAATATCTTAAAACTAATTGGCATGGGAAACAACTTCTAAAACAGAACACTGATAGCACAGGCACTAAGGTTTGCAATTAATAGATGGGACATAATAAAACTGAAATTTTTTTCACTGTTGATAGAAAATAAAACAGCAGCCTACAGAATGGGAAAAGATTTTCTACAACTCACATCTGACAGAGGGCTCTTACCAAAAATGTATAAGAAACATAAGAAACTAGACATCAATTAATCAAATAATCTACTTTTAAAAAGAAGTACAGATATAAACAGAAAATTCTCGATGGAGGAATCTAAAATAATTAAGTACCACTTAGATAAATATTCAAAATCATTAGCTATCGGGAAAATTTAAATCAAAAAGACCATGAGATTCCATTTTACACCTGTCAGAATGACTAAGATCAAAAACACAAGTGACAGCTATGCTGTGAGGATGTGGAGAAAGAGGACACTCCTCCATCTCTGGTGGGAGTGTTAACTTGTATGACTGTTATGGAAATCTATCTGGCGATTTGTCAGAAAACATCAAGACCCAGCTGTACCATCTTGAGTATATACCCAAAGAATGTTCCATCCTACCACAAAGACAGTCACTCAACCATGTTCATAGTAGTAGCTTTATTCATAATAGCCAGAAACTAGAAACAACCTAAATACCCCTCACCAAATGTATGTGTGAAGAAAATGTGTACATTTACAAAATGGAGTATTACTCAACTGTTAAAAATTCATGAAATTTTCAGGCATATTGATGGAAGTAGAAAAATATCTCATCCTGAGTGAGATAAAATCTCATCCTGAGAAACACAGACCCAGATAGACAAACATGGAATATAGATATTAGCTACACATGACAATCATGCTATGATCTACAGACACAAAGAGGCTATGCAACCAGGATGGTCCTAGGGGAGAAGGCATGGATCTCTCAAGAATGAGAAAATAGAGCAGATTTTTGGGGGCAGACTTGAAGCTTGTGGGAATGGAAACAAAGGGAAAGGGTTGGAGGGGATAGAGTACAGGAAGAGATAACTGGGACTGGGGTGCATTTCAGGGACGAGGTAGAACCCAAGTACAAAGGAAACTCCAAAACTCTATGAAGGTCAACTTATGAAAACTCCTAGTAATGAGGGAAAAGGAGCCTGAACCAGAAATCATCTATCACAAGGCATGGTTTCCAGGGGCCATATTAGGATACCAGGCCATACACAAAGATTTCACCCTACAATTTGTCCTGTGTGCAAGATGATCAGAGGTAATGAAGGTGCAGTTCTTGTAGGAGTACACAACCAATGATTGGTCCAATTTGAGACCCAAATCATGTGAGAAAGCCCATGCTTGCTCCTGCCTAGAAGACCAGCAGCTAGAGGCTGGAAAACACAAAGACCTAGGACAGAACCAAAGAAGACTGGCATGGAGAGATATTTAGATGGATAGATGATAGATAGATAGATAAACAAATAAATTAATTAATTAAAATTAAATAAATTTAAATTAATTAAATAAAATAAAAGAAATTTAAAGTGAGTGAAATTATTCCTAATATTAACCTGCTTTACTCATAGATTAGTGCATAGCCCAAATTGCCATCACTGAGGTTCTATCCATCAACTGATGGGAACAGATGCACAGACACACAACCAAATTTTAGGCTGACCTTAGGGAATCCTGTGTAAATTGGGGGAAGAAGTGTTGTAAGAGGGGTCAATGATACAAGAAAAGATCCCACGGAATAAACTAAGCAGGACTTCTAGAGGATTACAGAGAATTACAGGATTTATAGAGGATTACAGGACATTTAGAGGATTACAGGGAGCCAGTATGAGTCTGACCTAGGTTCTCTACATATGTGTTAAGGCTGTGTAGTTTGGTGTTATTGTGGGACACCCAAAAGCAGGAGCAGGGGCAATGTCTAACTCTTTGGTCTACATTTGGGATCCTTTTCCTCCCTCTGGGTTGTCTCATTGAGCCTTAATATGAGGTGAAGGTCTTCTAATATTGTAACATGATATGGTATGTTTGCTTGATATCTCTGAGAGGCTTGTACTTGGATCTGCTAGAGAGGGCAGATATGGGAAGGATGAGTAGGAGGAGGAGAGAATGGTAGAGAAATTGTTGTCAGGATGTTACATATAAAAGTATAGTATGTATTTGTATGTGTGAGTATGTGTATTCTCAATTATGTATAACAAGTATAATCTCTAAATATAAAAGCAAAATAAACACTAGGTAAAGAAAGATGTTCCCACGGGGGAAAAAAAGAAAAAAATGTTAGGGCTAGAAGGTAGGAAAAAGTTCCAAATATGACATTTTAGTTGAACACATGAACTCAAATCATCAGTGGTTATTTGTACAAAATAGGGTTCATGAAACCCTATCTGTCCCTTCAGAAAATAGAGTTATAGAGTCATATTCTTCACATATACAGCCACTGGACAGAGAGTTGCCTCTGCTCTTAGTTAGATATCACGTCACCACTCATGGAAACAGAGCTATTTAAACATAATGGTGTGTGTGTGTGTGTGTGTGTGTGTGTGTGTGTGTGTGTGTGTAGAAATGACAGTAGGAGGGGAACATGTTGGAAAGAAAAAAAGGATTTACCTGATGTACAAAAGGGTTTAAGAAAGGTCTGGCTAAAGACCTAATCTGTCCTGTCCTGTGTATTCAAGTATTCTATCTCCCTTAAAGTCCACTAAAAATCATATGTTTTGATGTAGTATGTTTAATGAATCATTTGTACAACACAAAACTCTGGTATGTCATCGAGAGGTATCAAAGACAATGATTCTTTGATAACTCACAATGTTTTAAAGCTAGTATTTTAGTCGGGCAACAAGTATTGAAAATTAAGATTTTATGTAAATTTTGACCTTATGTGAGTCAAAATAGACTTTAAGTGATAAAGATTTAAGATAACAAATGATTATATCTGTCCACCAGTTTAAAATGCCTCTACATGAAAAAAAAACATTTACATTGGATTATTACTGTGGTTTTCTTAACAGGGGGAGGATATATAAAAATTATGAACTCTATTTAATAAGACTGTCATTAATATATTAAAGCAAGAAAGGCTATGTGTGATAGAAGTCTTTGTGTTATATTCACCTGCTAAAAGACATTCATTTTATGGTAAAATTATAGAATATTCTGATGGAGACAGGATGGATGGAAAGTGAAAAGTTTTTAAGGCCCAATAAACCTCTCTGCCAATGCAATAATCCAAATCAGAACAAATCCAATCAAATTAGAGAGAGTTCAGTTTTAATGGAACCTTGCACTCCTGGGTGGCATTACCACCCTAAGAGAGGAAGACCAGAAAACCATGTGTCGATTCTCTGTGGGGTACCGGTCTTGAGCCTCTCTGGGGAGTGTTCACTGTTTGCTGGGCTATCTCAGAGGTGTTGTCTGGATTGAGGCAACTCCCAAGGGAGGGGGCTTGCAATGGAACTTTCCACCAAAACATTCCAGACTTTTGAGTATATGGATGTCATCAGTTGGCGTGATGCTTCCAATCAAACATCATAGACTCTATGGGTGTAGGGATGCTGGCTCAAGTCTGGCTACTTCCTGCAGGCATGAGGTGACATGGGAGTTGGAGAATTAGGGGTTGGTGGGCTCATGCTCAGAAAGAGGTGAGGCTGAAGGGGCACCAAGTTAAATGCCATCCTGGAGACCATAGGCATCTGTTTCTTGAGGTAAATGAGAAAGCAGGTGGCTAGGAAAAAATATATTGGCCTTATGAATGGGGCTAGGCATGAGAAGGGTCACTAACTGCCAGAAGGGATGGGACAGAGAAGTGCTTCAGTTGTACAAGAGAGGCATGGGTGAGTAAATGAGAAAGAAGGGCAGATATGTCCTTTAGAACCAAATTGCAGTCATTGGGTAAGTGTCACTTTGAGCCAGGAGAGGTGGTATCAGTGGGAAAGCCCTGGGAGCTGGTACAGGTGCTGGTGTTAACTGGAGGGCCCTTTGTAAGTTGTTCTTGGCCCAGACAGCAAGAGTGACCTGTAAAATATGCTTGAAAATGGGTAGGGTTGAAATAGACTCTGGAGACTTAGGGTTTTTTGTTTGTTTGTTTGTTTGTTTTGTTTTACCAGATTTCTTGATAAATCAGCAGAACACTTCCCAGGAACGTGCAGGTATCTGTAAGACAACTGGAACAGATTTACATCTTGGTCTCATAGCAAAAGGCTATGGCTTTAGGTTAAAAGGCATGAACATTTTAGAAGACAATTAAAGGGAATTGGAAAATTGAAATCTGTCAATTTTGGATTTTGAGGGCTGTGAAAGAGGCACTCCTGTCTGCAATTTTTGTACCAGCACCTTAAATCATCAAATGCCATTAGACAGATCTGGGAGAGCTAAGTGAACAGAAAGAGACATCTTTTTTGTTACATATTTAGTTCCGCGAACACCAGACTTAGAAGCAGTACTTGCAGTTATCTGCTAAGTCCAGGAGGCCTGAAGATTTTCCTGTCAGGGGGGATGGTTTAGTCTACCTGTCTTGTCAGGATGAGATGATTGATCTCCAGATGTAATTTCCAGGAAGCTGAAGAGGCAGAAGACAGATTTTTGCTGTGTGAGTGGCTTTGCTATACCCAAAGGCAAGCCTCCAGGTAGAAGATCTTCTAAAACCATATATCTTCAGGGAGGAGTTATAGGATGCTGCAGGAATCAGCATGTCTCTGTTATAAGAAGCTCTTTTGTTAAATTCCATGCTTTTAGATCTGTAAAATCACTTGAGGTGCCTCTAAATGATACCATTACCTGTCAAGTATATTTAAATTAGACATATAAGTTAAATTTAGACACATTTGTTCTTCATGCTATAAAAATGAATGTGCAAGCACACAGTGTGAATAGCTCCATATGGATATGATAATAAATGTTTTCCTTTATTCTGAGATGTATATTACCTAGAGCAGGTGATATGGACCGAAAGATAACAAGGTTCAGAAGTCATAGGAATTACAAACCCAGATTCCCAGGGATGCTGATGTATGCAAAGTCCCGAAGATAATAGTAACAGAGGCACCAATACTATTAATCTCAAAGATAGGCCTGGCCATCTCACAGGACTAGACCTTGGAGTGAATTACTCTCTTTATTCCTATTTCCTGAGTGACCTAACAGGAGATATGATATGAAATCTCTGTGGGGTAATTCAATCTTCTCAGACTGAAGGCCTTTGAATAAGTTGTAGTTTAAAGATTCTCTTGAAAAGATATTTTTTCAGTTTCATATGGAAATACAAACACACAGAGTAACTAAAAGAATCCTGAAAAATAAAGGTACTGCTATATCTCTCCACTGTCCCTGATTTCAAGCTGTGTTGCAGAGCTATAATGATAAAATCTGCATGATGATATTGACTCTAAAACAGACATGTCGATCAATGGGATCAAAATACAGACCTATATTCCCAAACCTACAGACAACTGGTTTTTCAAAACAAAGCCAGAAACACACACTAGAAGAAAGTCAGCTTCATCTACAACTGTTGCTTTTCAAACTAGAAGGCTGTGTGCAGAAGAATCCAAACGCATCTGTCTGTATATATATATATTCGAGACAGGGTTTCTCTGTGGTTTTGGAGCCTGTCCTGGAATTAGCTCTTGTAGACCAGCCTGGTCTCGAACTCACAGAGATCTGCCTGCCTCTGCCTCCCGAGTGCTGGGATTAAAGGCGTGCACCACCACCGCCCGGCTTATATTTTCATATATTTATGGGATTCCTTAGTGCACCAAACTACTGCATCTTTGATCCTTGACCCTTCTCGTGAATTCTTTTGTTTCCGTTCACTAATTCCAATGTGCTGATATTTGTTTAATATACCTATATTTTATTTTATTATTATTCTTTAGAAGCCTGTCTGTTTTTAAGAAGAGAGTGGATCCAAATAGGAGTGGATCCAGGGAGGAACTGGCAGGCATAGAGGGTGTGGGAAAAATAATCAGCATCTGCTAAGTGAATTCTAATTATAGAATGGATTTTTTGTTTGGTGGTAGACAAGTAAGTCAAACATATTCATTGGTGAAAGTGTAAAATCCAGTGTGAAGCTCCATAGTTTCATAAAGGAAATCTGACTGTACAGAAGTACAAGGAGATGTATAGACTCTCTGCTTGGTTCACCTTGGTGTGTAATATTTTCCAAGGTTGTTTTATTTTTATAATAAAATTAAATCAAACAAGAACAACAGCAAGGACTGATGTTTTAGTAACGTGTTAGAAGACAACCTTGATACTTTGAATCTGATAAATTATTCGGAAGTCTTCCTGCAGTTTGTGTCTGGAGAGCCCTAGAATTCCAGGTCTGAAAAGCCTCTCCTGGCCGGGTAGGGGTGGCACACAACTTTAATCAGGTACTTGGGAGGCAGAGGCAGGAGGATCTTTGTGTGTTCGTGGCCAGCCTGGTCTACAAGAGCTACTTCCAGGACAGGCTCCAAAGTGACACAGAGAAACCCTGGCTCAAAACACTTAAAAACAAAACAAAACAAACAAACAAACAAAAAACCCACTCCTGGCTGCAAAGCGATATCACTTCAGTACTTTCCCATTTCCTGGATCCCTGCAGGACTACAAAGCTTTCACATTGCAATCTGAGTTCATGCTCTTTCTGGATTTCTCTTTCCTGGGTTAAAGCTTGTTTGATTCTGACTTAAAAGTGCTTTGTGCTTTACAGAAGCTTCTCAGTTTTAGTAGGTCCCATTTATTCAATGTTGCCCTTAATGTCTGTGCTGCTGGGGGATACCTAGGAAGCGATCTCCTGTGCCCATCTGTTGTAGGGTACTTCCCACTTTCTCTTCTATCAGGTTCAGTGTGTTCGGGCTGATATTGAGGTCTTTATCCATTTGGACTTGAGTTTTGTGCATGGTGATAGATATGGGTCTATTTTCATTCTTCTACAGGTGGACATCCACTTGTGCCAGCACCATTTGTTGAAGATGCTTTCTTTCTTCCATTGTATACTTTTAGCTCCTTTAGCAAAAATGAGGTGTTCATAGGTTTGTGGGTTAAAGTCAGGGTCTTCTATACGATTCCCAGGAGCCCAAGGCGATGTCCCCAGTTAGTTTCTTGGGCAGCTGAGGATAGGGAACCTGAAATGACCCTATCCTATAGCAATACTGATGAATATCTTGCATATCACCAGAGAACCTTCATCTGTTGATGGATGGAGATAGAGACAGAAGCCCATACTGGAGCACTGGACTGAGTTCCCAAGGTCCCAATGAGGAGCCGAAGGAGGGAGAAGATGAGCAAGGAAGTCAGGACCACGAGGGGTGCACCCACCCACTGAGACAGTGGGTCTGATCTATTGGGAGCTCACCAAGGCCAGCTGGACTATGACTGAAAAAGCATGGGATAAAACCGGACTCTCTGAACATGGCAAGCAATGAAGGCTGATGAGAAGCCAAGGACAATGGCAAGGGGTTTTGATCCTACTTCATGTTTTGGCTTTGTGGGAGCCTAGCCAGTTTGGGTGTTCACCTTCCTAGTCATGGAGGGAGTGGGGAGGACCTGGGACTTTCCACAGGGCAGGGAACCCTGACTGCTCTTTGGACTGGAGAGGGAGGAGGAGAGGAGTGGGGGGAGGGGAAGAAGAGTGGGAGGAGGGGGAGGGAAATGGGAGGCTGGGAGGAGGCTGAAACTTTTATTCCCTTTTCTCAATAAAATAAAAAAAAAAGTGCTTTCTGGTCCATTTTATTTATATTACTTCACATGATACAGCCTCTGTGGTCTCTGGTTTGGATAAACCTTTCCTATCTGCTCTCTGTTCTTCTCCTAAGCTATGTGTTATGTAATCTCAGAACTTTCACCTGGCTTCATGTGCAGCACAGCCTCCATTCCAAGCGATAGTCTATTGGGCATGTTCTAGTACATTGTTCTGATTATGCTTATAACTCTGGAGGAAAGAAGAAAATGTTCTCTTACATTTTTGGTTGTGAGCCTAGCCTTTAACACCTGAGACATCTCTCTGGCCTGAAAATGTTCTCTTTCATCCCCCTGAGCATCCCGGATAAAGGAGCCATTTGCTCTCTCTCCAGGTTTTCTAAAGAACAGATGCCCTTTGTATCCAGAGCTGTATTTATAAGGTTGACACCTAAATGTTAACTCTGTGGATTGCTTGCTCTTTTTCTCTTTGCCCTTACAAGTAAAAGTGGTTTTGCTATCCAAGTGGAAACTTGACTTAACCAGTACTTGTTAGAATGTAACATTCTGTAACATAATGGCCTCTTGAAATAACGGGTGTGAAGGTGGTATGTAAAAATTACCTTTGTTTTAAATCCAAGTGCCACTAACGAAATTTTGTAGTTTAACATTATGTAGGTAAGGTTTTCATTGTTGTCGTTTTTTTATCTCATCTACTTTTTGTATATTTTTTAGTTTACTGTACAAGTATTTGAGTGTGTGTGTGTGTGTGTGTGTATGTGTGTGTGTGTGTGTGTGTGTGAGAGAGAGAGAGAGAGAGAGAGAGAGAGAGAGAGAGAGAGAGAGAGAGAGTTCCCTGAGTATCCTGTGTGCTGGGCCAATTTTGGAATCTTTTTATTCCTTTGACACTCAAGTGCCGGAATTAGAGGCCTAAAACACATCATTCAAAAAAGGATAGATTTTCAGAGCAATTTCCATGTTTAAAATGCAGACTTTTTTCTTGAATAATCAACTGAAAATACACCCAAGAAAAATATTTGTATTCAGATATTTTTATCTTCTTCATTTGTATTTGTGCCATTGGCTAATATAACTGTTACCATTAGAACATGCACTTGAGTAACCCAGAGCAGACAGACAAGATTATTTCATGTCTGACCATCCCAGAACGCTTGAATATCTATACAGCTCAGGCACAATCCCTGTAGCTAGTAGGAGGTTAGTCAGACATAGGCAGGTTTCAATGTCATTTAGAGTGGATTCCACTGCAGTGATCAGCTTTTCACCTCCTCTTATGTCTCTGGCAAAACTGATGTTAAGACTCTGCATCACCTCTGCTCTCCTTGGAATTTGAAATGTTTGAAAAGTGGGAGGAAGCACCACACAGCTGCCTCTCCCTCAGCTTTAGAACATCATAGGACAGAGGGGACGGTGAGAATCAAAGCTTTGTTGAATCCCATTACAACAAACAATTTTCTTCAGATAGTGTGTGATTAGGGAAGCAGGGTTTCTCACTGAAGCTGGAGTTAACCAATTCTGGATAATTTATCTACCTAGCTTAGTTCTAGCAGTCTGTGTTTCCTGAGGGCTGATGTCAGAAACACCCATTGTGTCTGCATGAAGGCATGTTCACTGGTCCTAATCCATGCATAATCAACACTTTATCCACTGAGTTATCCTCACAGAAGCTGCCTGATTTTCTGACCTCTAATTCAAAAAGCATGACTTCCTTCTCTCATCCCTCTTCCTTAAAGCTACTAACATCTCTAGCTTGCCTGCCCTTGCTACATTTTCTTTCTAATCTCAATAAAACTGGGTTATCAATTTCTTTATGTGAGATTAGTTACTTATAAACTGGACTCTGCACTCTTTAGTGACACAACTAATGATATAAAGATGAATAACATGAAACTCCTCCCATCAAGAAGGACTAAGAGACTTGTCCTGATGAGAATAAATTTACCCCCTGCCTTCAGATAAAGCACCCTGTCTGAGAAATAATTTGTGATCCTAGAGAAGCTAAATAAGAAGGTGAACCCAAAGAAAAATGTATAGTTATCCTCCTTAATATTGGAAGTAGAAAAGATTGCCGGGCAAAAATTTTTTTACAAATTTTTAATTTTTTATGAAGTCAACAAGTCCCATGTGTGCTGCCCCTATACTCACAGGTCATCCACTGCAACATGGTCTACTTACCAAGGTCCATACCTTTGAGAAAACTTATTCTCATTCTCCAAGAAGCTATCAAGCACCAATACTGCCTCAGATTAGAGCTGGACTCTGTACCTACCTCTCCTCTCCATACTGGAATTTTTTCAGGTCAGGTATTTTGCAAATTTTGTTTGCTGTCCCAACAGGTTTAGCTCACATAACAACCTTCACTGTCATGCCAATAAAACACTGTTTTCTTGTAATTATCTACTATGTATGGCTCTTTCACTCTTTCTGCCTTCTTTCCTACAAGGATCTCAGAACACTGGGGTAGGGTATAGATGTCCCAAATAAGGCTGAAAACTCCAAACTCTCTTATTCTATGAGCTTTGACAAGTTGTGAATCTTTTTATTAATTGTTATCTAATGCCAAAGAAGCTTCTCTAATGAGACTTGAGAGATGCATCAACCTATGGGTATAAAGATAACTCACTAAGAATAAGTTTAATGCTATATTCATTTAGCAGAAAAATGGGTATAAGTTTGCCTCTAAGTCTTACGACATGCTTTAGCCTCAAGTTCTAGAAATGGTACCAAGTTTGAATATCATACTAAAATGACCTTAAATCTGACAATAAAGTGAATAATTACTAATGTTACATTTTTGTCATTGAAGCACCATAAGGCTTATGTCTTTGGGTTTCCACAGCTGAGAATGGACATGATGACTACAGCAACTCTTATAAAAGAAAACATAACTAGGGCTGAATTATAGTTCAGAGATTTAGTCCATTATTTTAATGGCAGGTAACATGGTAGCATACAGACTGACATAGTTCTGGAGAAGAGGCAGAGAGTTCTACATCTGGGGAAGTAGTCAATAGGAATAAAGAGTGACAGTTGTCCTGGCTTCAGTTTCTGAAATCTCAAGGCCCACATCCAGCGACATACTTCCACAAGATACCTCCTACAACAGGGTAACTTTTCTAATAATGCCACTTCCTATAAATCTGTGGGGATCATTTTCATTCAAATCCCCACAAACAATGAACTTGGTCCAATAGGTTTGTAGTCATAATGCAAAATGCGTTTAGTCCAATTTCAAAATTTCCTTAGTCTATAACAGTCTCAACCCTTTTTAAAAGTTCAGAGTCTAATCTGAGATTCTTGGCAATCTCTTAATTGTAATATATATTGTAAAATATATATTGTAAAATATAAAGTCAAAAGCAAAAAGCAAATCACATGTTTTCAATATATAATGGCACAGGATATGCATTACTATCCCAAAAGGGAGAAAATGAAGCATAGTGGGGAATAATGGATCAACTCAAGACCAAAAAAACAGCGAGGCAATCTTCAAACTGCATCTTCATGTCTAATGTCAAAATGCACTTCAGATCTCCAGTTCCTGTCAGTTTTCTGACTGCAATATACTTTTCTGTCTCAGGATGTTACCACTCCCTGTTATCATCTCTCTTTGTCAGGTATATCATGGTTCCAGAATCTCCAATATTATGGAGTCTGCAAGGTAATCAAGGCTTCATCATCAGAGTTACACACACTATCCTTTCTAGGCCTCCATGCAGGGACATCCCTGATACACATCTGGCATAAGTAGTTTGTCTTAGCTGTGAGGGAGATTCCCCATAACCCCTTTCTTGGATCCTTGATTCGGAAGACAGAACTACATGGACAAAGTTGCCAAATTGTACTAGTTCCTGGGCTAGAACATGGCACCCTCATTCAATTACATCTTCACCATTTTTCTGGTTTTGATGGTTTCTTTCACTGCATAAGTTTGAATAACATTCAAACCACCACAACATATCTTGTCAGAATCCAGGCAGGTCTTTAACGTAAATTACAAGGCTCTCTGATTGAGAAGGTTGATGAATAAATTTTATGTGGAGCAAACGAAGCATTGACTGAATGTGTGAGGAGCAGATGAAGTAATAAGTGAATATGTGCTTGACTCAGCACTGCTATTTCACAGACCCTAATAACTCAGATCCATGGACGTGTCACTTTTCTATTGCTGAAGCAAAGCCTTCCTCTGGTCTGAGTGCAAATGTTGACAGTGTACATAAAGAATATCAACCCGAATGTCCTCTACCTGGATGACTGCAACCTAAGGCTTCTCCCATACAAAGATTTTCTACCAAGATTAACTAAACCTGCACCCTCCTTCAGATGAATAAAATGAATCTGATGAGTTTCTGAGATGCAGTTCATGCCTTCCATCAAAGTGTGCATAGTCTACCTGATCCCAGCTTTTCTGTGTGTTTGTCTTTGTGTCTGTCCTTTCTTCACTCCCAGGTTACTCTAGTTAAGTCAGTCCCTGATACCATGCAGAGGCCAGAATCCATTCAGATGCTGAGAAACTTCTAGCATCATGGAAACTAGCCAGTATAGATGAAGCTACAAAGCAAGTACAAGTTTGGTCTACCCATGCTCTAAGACTCAAGTATGCAGTGTCTTCAGCAATAAGGTCTTACCCTCAAGTTCTATATTGGAAACAGGAGTACCAGTCACAGCATGTAGTATTTGAAGGTCCATAAGCCCACATTAGACAACACCCCAAAAATGGTAATGAGTTTCCACCTGTGTTCTTTATCAGTCTATGATGTCTAGAAGGAGAATAGGCACATAATTATATAATAACTCCATTTAACCTCTTTTAAAATATGTGTACATATGTTTTATAATGCATCTACATTAGTAGGTTTTCTAATGATATTTTTGAAGGGTCTTCAGTGTTAGTTATCCTTCCAAGAATTTCCTTCTCTATCCTTTCTTCTTATCTCTTACCACACTTAACCCACACACATGCACTCCATTACTATCCATGACCCATTTAACCTAACATGTATCTTCCCTCCCTCCCTTAAAATGCCCACAAGGGACCCTTACTAATTTCTTAAAACTATCTCTTATGCATCATAAATGGCAATGAGTTTCATAAAGATATTTCCATTCAGAATATCATGTAGTTTAGTTATATTTGAAAAGGTTTATGGTTATGAGGTTCAATGAAAGAACATTTTCACATAATATATATTAGAAAAGTTATTAATGTCATAGACAAGCAAGCAATAACTAGCATGGTAAGAATTCTAAAGAAATATCAGGCACATAAATGCAAAGTGGGGGACCCTTCTCATGCATTTATAGAGCTAAATTCTATGACTTGTGATTGATTAGAAGTCAATAGTTCATGCTTAAGGCCAGACTATCCCTGATTCATGGTGGCAGAGGAAAAAAGGGAGTCTTTCACTTTGCATACATTGTCACTTGTACACAAAATCTAATGTGAGGGTGATTAGAAAAACAAGTTAGAGAAAGAGATTCTCAACATGTTAGTACCCTATCTTTAGAGCATATCCTTTTTCTTCTTCCCCTATCCTTGTCTCTCTTCTTTCTCTACAAATTTTTAAAGATATTCTTAAGTTTTCTATTTCCATCCATTTGCATGCAAAATTCAAAAAGTTATTGTTTTTTACTGCTGAGTAGTACTCTAATATGTATATATTCCACACTTCCTTTATCCATTCTTCTGTGGAAGGGCATCTAGATTGTTTCCAGATTCTAGCTATTAAAAATAATGCTGCTATGAACATAGTTGAACAAATACTTTTGTCGTATGATAGGGCATCTCTTGGGTATATTCCCAAGAGTGGTATTGCTGGGTCCTGGGGTAGGTTGATCCCGAATTTCCTGAGACACCGCCACACTGCTTTCCATAGTGGTTTCACAAGTTGGTTTTGGCCATAAATATAGGAGATTGAGCCTATAATTCGTGATCCTAGAGAAGCTAAATAAGAAGGTGAACCCAAAGAAAAACATACAGTTATCCTCCTTGATATTGGAAGTAGACAAGATTGTTGGGCAAAAATTGACAACTGGGGGATGGGGTGGAATGGGGAAAAGGGGAGATGGGGAGAGACAAGTGAGAAGGGGACGACAGGGAGAGCTTGGGGGAATGGGATGGCTGGGATAATGGAAGGATAGATATGGGAGCAGGGAAGTATATATCTTAATTAAGGGAGCCATTTTACAGTTGGCAAGAGCCTTGACTCTAGAGGGATTCCCAGGTGTCCAGGGAGATGTCCCCAACTAGGTCCTTGTGCAGCTGAGAGAGAGCCTGAAATGGCCCAATCCTATAGCCATACTAATGAATATCTTGCATATCACCATAGAAGCTTCATCTGGCGATGGATGGAGACAGAGACAGAGGCCCACATTGGAGCAATGGACTGAGATCCCAAGGTACAAATGAGCAACAGAAGGAAGGAGAACATGAGCAAGGAAGTCAAGACCGTGAGGGGGGCACCCACCCACTGAGACAGTGGGGCTGATCTATTGGGAGCCCACCAAGGCCAGCTGTACTGGGATTGAAAAAGCATGGGATAAAACTGGACTCTCTGAACATGGCGGACAATGAACGCTGCTGAGAAGCCAAGTACAATGGCACTGGGTTTTGATCCTACTGCATGTACTGGCTTTGTGGGAGCCTAGCCTGTTTGGATGCTTCCTTTCCTAGACCTGGATGG
>NW_004949255.1:167130-172758 GCF_000317375.1 Microtus ochrogaster | reverse complement strand
ATAAATAAATAAATAACCTACCTAAACAACAGGATGCTTATCTCGGGATATATTTGCCTGATGTTTCAGGTAATGAAGCAGGAAATTGCTCGGTTTGTTTTTTTTGTATCATGAATTTATGTAAAGTCTTTTGCCTTCTTCCTTTGCTTTTGGTTTGGGGTATATAAGTATATGGAAAATAAATACTGGTAAATTCATAATTAACTAGATTACTCTCCTAGTTCTATTCTTGTATCTGTTCCTTTCTTTTGTATCTCTGTTTCTCCTGCCTAATATTTCTAATCCTCATGCCCCTACTCTAGAAAGTGAACCATATTTAGGCTGAACCCTGAGAATTTGTGTGTCATATTTTTATTATCTATTCATTTATTGTGGATAGTTTTTGTTGTAGTAGGAGGAGTGGGCTCTTTGTTCTCTCCCAGCTAACTTAGCCCAAAATAACCACACAGAAAACTGTATTAATTAAATTACTGCCTGGCCGATTATCTCTAGCTTCTTATTGGCTAACTCTCACATCTTGATTTAACCAATATCTAGTAATCTGTGTAGCACCACAAGGTAATGCCTTACCAGGAAAGCATCTAACCAGTATCAGTCCCAGACAGGAGCTTCATGGCATCTGCCACACTGCCTTCTTCCTCCCAGAATTCAGTTCTATCTTCCCAACTATCTAAGCTCTGCCCTATCAAAAGGCTAAGGCAGTTTCTTTATTCAACCAATGAATGCAACACAAATACAGAAGGACTTCCTTCACCATTTTTTTCTTGATTTTTTTCTACTCAAGATCATTATTAGTATTTGGAAAATTATTGGTGCTTTTATTGTAGATATTGTATTCTGATACTCTTTTAAAAGTGTTTGCCAATTCTAAAGTTTTGTGGTAAAGGCTTTAGAGAATCTGAAAATCTGAAGTACATGATCTGTGGATAATGAAAATGGATTTGTTCCTTTCTTTTTTTGTACACCTTATTAATTTCTCATGCCCTATTACTCTGACAAAGTTCTCAAGAACTATATTGATAAACAAGTGGGAAAATGGACATCCATGTCTCAGTCCTGATTTTAAAATAAAAAATATGGGTTTGACCCAATTTACTATAATGTTGCATATGCGTTAATCATATGAGTATTTTAATATGCTCAGGTGTTTTCCAATTTTTCTATCTTGTCTAGTAGTGTTGATGTCTTTTCTTGCCATTCAATCATTTTTATAATTTTTCACTGAAAATTTTAATAAATTATATGCCTTATTATCTCCAATATTTTAGTTTTTTTACTATTCCTTATTCTTTACTAAAATCCTCTTTCATATCCTATATTTATAGCATTTTCAATTATTTGCTCTTATTTCTTTATAATTTATTCTGTGTATTCATGTGCTCTTTGATTTCATTGCATGTCCTTGTATTTTTTGATCTCTTTATATATAATTTCATTCAATCAACTTTCATTAATGTATCTCACCATGAGCCATTTTCTTTTTAACATGTACAAAATTTCTAATTTTTGTGTTATCTTGAATTTTCATGTTTCTTGTATTTCTGCATTGGAACTTTTATTTCTGAAATTAGTTCCTTGCATTTTAAAAAATATCCATGTACTTTTCTTTGGAGTATTTAAAATGCTCAAGCATGACATGATTGTAAAGTTGGCATCTATTTCACTTCACTAAACTAGTGGGGTAGCACACTAGTTCAAACATCAGTCTGCATGCTCAAGAAAATGGGCATGATATACAGCATGACTCTTAGTGAAAATATATAGCACACAATTGAAATATGCAGCCACAATTGAAACATAGGCCCAGTAAGAAAAATATCAATGAAAGAATAATTCCTTCAATTTCAATGACCTTAGGGGAATAAAGAAACAAGATAGCATTGTACCTAGAATATTTAATAAAAGTATTATAATCCTCCCTCTGCCAGCATGGCTGCCATGTGTCCTCCCCCGCCCACACACTTACCACCTCTTTTTCCCTCCTTCTCCTTTTTTATATGATACTAAAAGTACAATGAAAATTTTGCAGGATTTTTTTAGTATTATAAATGTTAAAATTACCACACACAATAATGGGTTTTATTATGTTCTCCATATGGTGTCAGTATACAGTGGTGTTCTGATTCTCGGCAATATCTATCTTCCTTTACTTCCAAACCTGTACACATACACTACCCTGTACTTAGAGTAAAACAGTCTCTGCTGGAGGCTCAAACTTCTCAAATCAACTCGGGACTCTCTCCTTTGGTTTTGTATTCTAACGTGTTTCCATTCTGTCTTTGGTGCTGAAATCAGTATTTTCTATCCTTATCAACATCATTGGGTAAGCCGCTCTCCAACTATTCCTAGGTTGTGCTAAACAGATTTTATTTTATTTTATGTGACTGGATTTTATTTGCCATCAGTCCAATCCAGTGTTTTATATTAAGCTAAATTACTAAAGATAGATACCTATGTCAAGATTTTTTGTATTATATTTAGATTTAGAGGTACGTTTCTAGTACCATGTTTTGAAAAAAAACCTATATCTTTTCCCAATCACATTACCTTTGTTATTTAGTCAAACTGATTCTATTTATGTCATTATTTTACTGGATGCTATTCTTTGCAATTCATCCTTGAAAATACTATAAGTACTAAATTTCAGTGTTTGGAATAATTTTGTATTAAGTCTTGAAGTATCAGTACTCTGCTTTGCCTTCAGCATTTTCCCTTTCGTGTGAATATTAGAGTCAGTTTGTTATAGTTAGGCAATAACCTGATGGAGAGATAATGTGGCTGAAAGAAGATGACCTCCAAAGAGAGTGGCTCTGTTAGGAGTTGTGGGCTTGTTGAAGGAAGTGTGTCACTGTGGACACATGCTTTGAGATCTCATATATTCTCTAGCCACACCCAGTGAGACAGATGACTTCCTACTGTCTTCAGATCAAGATGGAATGTATGTTACCATATCTCACCAGGACGATAATGAACTAAACTTATGACTTATAAGCCATTTGGTAAATATTTTTCGTTAAAGAGTTTCTGTGGTAATGTCATTTTTTCACAGCAATAGAAACCCTAAGAAATACAAAAGATGCTACCAGGAGCTAGGATATTGTGGTGATAGACCTGACCATATTTTTGTTTGGATAAATCTGAATTTTGGCACTTTGGGTTCAGAAAGCAATGGAATACTTCAAGTACTGTTTAATGGGACATGGTAGTAGAAGCATGGATGGCAATGGTGATAAGAATGGCATTTTATTTGTTTGTTTTTTGAGACAAGTTTTTTCTGTAGCTTTGGAACCTGTCCAAGACCTGGCTCTATAGACCAGGCTGGCCTTGAACTCACAGAGATCCACCTGCCTCTGACTCTGGAATGCTGAAGATGGGTGTATGCACCACCACAACCTGGCTGAGAATGATTTGAACTAGGGGATGCTAAGTCCAGAGGTTTCAGAGAAAAAGAATGTTAGGATAATAATTCCTGTTATATTTTGGTAAAAAGAGTAGCTGGTTTTTTTTGTCTGAAGAATTTGCCTGAGGCAAAAATGAAGAGTTTGGATTAATTCAATTGGCAGAGAAATCTCAAAACAGTCTAGTAGAGACTCTATCATGTGGATATTTGTGATAACCTTATGAAGATATTTAGAGAATTGGGGAAACTGAGCATGGTAAATTTACAAAAAGGTAAAATTTGACTAAAAGGTCACCAAGAATTGAATGCAGCTAAATTCTGTGTTCATAAAGATAAACAGATGAAGAATTGAAATAAAGACAGTGGTGACTTCAGGAAAGATCCTACACATCTTAATTTCCAAAATTTAAAAAGAAATTAAAGTCAGGTGTGGAATTACATACCCTTAATTACAGTGCTCAGAATGTAGAAGCTGGTATATCTCTGAGTTTGAGACCAGCCTAGCCTAGAGAACAAGTTCCAGAATACCCAAGCTTAGGCAGTGAGGGAAACCACTGAAAAGAAAAAACAGGTGAAGATATAATTGAAAGACCTCTGAATTAAAGGTTAGCCTGATCTGTACATCCAGTTTCAGAACATGTAAGGTTAGTAAGTAAAGGATACCATTGAAAATAGAAAGCTGGTGAATATGTAATTGAACCAATAGACCATGTTCCAGTCTCAGAAAGCAGCAGATCTTGTGGTTTTAGCCACATGATTCTGACTTTAGAGTGAAGGATAGAAACAAGGCATAATGGAACTAGTGTAAAGAATAAAAAGTGAAGCTTGGATTGCCCTGGAGATCCCAAGATGTTATAATTTCCAGAGCTGTGGAATACTTGCTGAAGAGAGCTGCTAACTATGCAAAATAAGCCCAAGAGAAAGAAGCATGTTGTTGTCAGCAAGGCTGAAAGACTTTGGAGATCTGAAGAACATTTTGATTAGACGTGGAATGCAGAGTTTGGAGTTTGCCTAGCTAATTTTCATTTCTATTTTGGCCCAGTATTTCTTCACTCTGCTCTTTTCCCTATGTTTTAGAATGGTAGTGTAGATCCTGTGCCATTGTAAGTTAGAAGTAAGTGATCTGTTTTTTTTTTTTAATTTCATAGGGATTAAAGTTAAAGAGACTGCATGAATCTCAAGAGATTTTGAAATTTGAACGTTCAAATACGTTTGGGACTGTCTTATTCAATGGTCTTTTGAAGTTGTACTGAATATGTTTTTGCATCATGATATGGCTACAAGTCTTTGGTGGACAGGAAGTGGAATGTAGTTGTCAGAAAAAAATGTTACCCAAAGGAAGTGACACTATTAGGAGGGTTAGTCATGTTGGAGGAAGTATGTCACTGTGGAGACAGACTTTGAGGTCTCATATATGCTCAAACCATGCTCAGTGAGACAGAACTCTTCTTGTTGCCTGCATATCAAGATGAAATGAATGCCACCATGTTCCATGAGGATGATGATGGACTGAACTTATGAATTTTAAGTCACTCAATCAAATGTATTCATTTATAAGAGTTACAGAGCTCATGGTGTCTTTTCACAGCAATAGAAACCGTAACTAAACCAGGGAATGTTTAAAATTGATTGATTCTGTGTGGATCAAGTTGGGAACACTTGCTGTGATAGTTGTTCTTATCTATTAAGTCGACTGGATTTAAAGATTTTAGCGTGGTAAGATGCATCTCTAGAGTCTCTGATTGCTGTTTCAGATGGGACTGACATGATTGACAGTGACTGCAAAGTGACCATCCTAAATCAAGTTGGGCTTCTCAGTGTAGTAACTTGGTCCAGTGAGGAGATGAATGAAAGGATCATATCACATATGTTCACAAGTCTCTTTCTTTCATGGTTGGATGCTCCTATTGTTGTCAGTAGATATCAGATTCTAGTTTCTTCAGACTTTCAAAACATGCTCAATTCCAGCAACACTCCAGGAAACTTGCAGGACTTCAACATAGATTTGACTGCTAATCCATCTTCCTAGATGAGAAACCAGAGTCTGTGAGTCTTCATTATGCAGATGACCATGGTTGAACTACCCAGCTACTGTCACATAAGCCTATCTCAACAATTCCCTTTTATAATATATATATATATACATATATACACTGTATAAATTTCTTCTCTATAGAGAGAGAATCCTACCTAGTACAAATGCAATTTTAACAGTATGAAACATAAAG
>NW_004949255.1:164485-166521 GCF_000317375.1 Microtus ochrogaster | reverse complement strand
ATGATACCCTGGGAAACCAAGAAAAAATGATCAAACAGGTAATGAAAACAGTTCAAGAATTGAAAACTGAAATGGAAGCAAGGAAGAAAACACAAACTGAGGACCAGCTGGATATGGAAAATCTAGGACAATGAGCAGAGAATACAGAAACAAGCATAATCAATAGAATACAATAGATAGAAAAAAGAATCTCAGATTCTGAGGACACCATAGAGAAAATAAACACACTAATCAAAGAAACACCAAAGCCAACAAATTCTCATCACAAAACATACAGGAAATATGGGACACAATAAAAAGACCAAACCTAAGAATAATAGGGATAGAAGAAGGAGAAGAGTCACAGCTCAAAGGCCCAGAAAATATTTTTAACAAAATTATGGAAGAAAACTTTCCGAACATAAAGAAAGATATTCCTTTGAATATTCAAGAAAAATACAGAACACCAAATAGACTGGATCAAAAAAAAATCACCTCGCCATATAATAATCAAAACACAAAATATACAGATTAAAGAAAGAATATTAAGAGTTGCAAAGGAAAAAGGGCAAATAACTTATAAAGGTAAACCGATCAGACTTACACCTGACTTTTCTATGGAAACCATGAAAGCCAGAAGGTCCTGGATAGATGTACTGCAGAAATTAAGAGAACATAGATGCAAGCCCAAACTACTATACCCAGCCAAGCTATCATTCACTATCAATGGAGAAAACAAGTCATTCCAGGATAAGAACAAATTTAAACAATACATAGCAACAAATTCAACCCTAAAGAAAGTAATAGAAGGAAAATCACAACCCAAGGAATCCAACATTGCCAACACTGCCTACAATAACTGAGGCATCTAGCGACCCTTCAGCAGCACAACTCAAAGAAGGGAGACACACAAACTCTACTACCAAAAACAATAAGAATAACCAGAGTAAACAACCACTGGTCATTAATATCATTTAATATTAATGGTTTCAATTCACCTATAAAAAGGCACAGGCTAAGAGATTGGATGCGAAAACAGGATCCAAAATTCTGCTGTTTACAAGAAACACATCTCAACCACAAAGACAGTCATCTACTCAAAGTAAAGGGTTGGGAAAAGGTTTTTCAAGCAAATGGTCCTAAAAAAAAGCAAGTGTGGCCATACTAATTTCTAACAAAACTGACTTCAAACTAAAATCAATCAGAAGAGATCGATATGGACACTTTATACTCATAACAGGAACAATTCATCAGGATGATGTCTCAATCCTGAATATCTATGCCCCTAATATAAAAGCACCCACTTATGTAAAAGAAATATTACTAGAACTCAAGGCAGACATCAAACCACACACACTAGTAGTAGGAGACTTCAACACTCCTCTCTCTCCAATGGACAGGTCAATCAGACAGAAACCTAATAGAGAATTAAGAGAATTATTGGAGGTAATGAAGCAAATGAACTTAATAGATATCTATAGAACACTCCACCCAAATAAGAAAGAATATACCTTCTTTACTGCAGCTCATGGAACCTTCTCAAAAATTGACCACATACTAGGTAACAAAGGAAACCTCAAAGACACAAAAAAAAATCAGTGTCCAACTGTGTCTTCTTATCAGATCACCACAGATTAAAATTAAAACAACAATGCTACCCCCAGAAAGCCGACAAACTCATGGAAACTGAACAGTCAACTACTGAACCACATCTGGTTCAAGGAGGAAATTAAGAAAGAAATTAAAGTCCTCCTTGAATTTAATGAAAATAAAGAAACAACCTAGTCAAACCTAGGGGGCATGATGAAAGCAGTGCTAAGAGGAAAGTTCATAGCACTAAGTGCCCACGTAAAGAAAACAGAGAAAGCATAATTGGGGAGTTAACAGCACACCTCAAAGCTCTAGAGAAAAAAAAAGAAGCAGACACAACCAGGAGGAGTAGAAGACTGGAAATAATCAAAATGAGGGAGGAAATCAACAAAATAGAAACACAGAAAACAGTCCAAAGAATCAATGAAACAAAAAGTTGGTTCTTGGAGAAAATCAACAAGATCGAC
>NW_004949255.1:162625-164385 GCF_000317375.1 Microtus ochrogaster | reverse complement strand
AAGAAGGTGAACCCAAAGAAAAACATATAGTCATCCTCCTGGATATTAACCTTCATCAGGCGATGAAAGGAAACAGAGACAGTGACCCACAATGAAGCAACGAACTGAAATCCCAAGGTCCAAATGAGGAGCAGAAAGAGAGAGAGCACGAGCAAGGAACTCTGGGCTGCGAGGGGTGCACCCACATACTGAGACAATGGGGATGATCTATCGGGAACTCACCAAAGCCAGCTGGACTGGGTATGAAAAAGCATGGGATAAAACCAGACTCTCTGAACATAGCGGACAATGAGGACTACTGAGAACTCAAGAACAATGGCAATGGGTTTTTGATCATACTGTACGTACTGGCTTTGGGGGAGCCTAGGCAGTTTGGATGCTCACCTTTCTAGACCTGGATGGAGGTGGGTGGTCCTTGGACTTTCCACAGGGCAGGGAACCCTGACTGCTCTTCGGGCTGATGAAGGAGGGGGACTTCAGTGGGGGAGGGGGTGGCAGGGAGGAGGCAGAAATCTTTAATAATTAAATAAAAGAAAGAAACAAAGTATGGTTTCATTACTTTTTATCTTTAACCTGCTCTATCAAAATTTTGTAGTGTATTCATTAAAATGTTCTGTGTTTTGTTATCTTTAAAAATAAACTCATGTAAATCATACTAGGCATTTAATTTCATGTCACAAACATTTTTGACTGATACTAAAGAAAGAAAAATTTTCCTTTTACCTATTTAATCTGAAACACTATTCCGAATAGTTCAAAGCCATCTTCACTATTTTTATTCAAAATTTTCTATGTAATAATCATGCCATCTGAGAATGAAGGCGATAGTTATCTATTTTTTTGATGCTGAGTAATGAGAAGTGGTACTGATGTTTTCCTGTTCTTAGCACAAAAGCATTGTTTCCCAATATTAAATGTTATATTACTTATAAGGATTTTGCAGATATTCTCCACAAGATTGAACCATTTCTGCACTTTTCTTAAGTTGTTTGGATGTTTTACTCATGATATCATGTTGAAATGGTCAGATCTTTTCTTCTATGTTTTGAAAATAGCAAATAACTTTTGTTCTTTTGTCTACTGCTGTAACATACTCTGTTTGTTCATTATCAAATATTATGGGATTTTGTCATACATGGAACAACTGCTAGTTCATCATGTTATATAATTTCTTTCATGCGGTGCTAAATTTGTCATTTTTATTGAGCTATATATTTTTCTCAGCTGCCCTCCCTCCCACTCCCCTCCCATTCTACCCTCTCCTATAGTTCTGATGCTCCCAATTTACTTAATAGATCTTGGCTTCCCTATGTTCCATGTAAATTAGGTCTATGTATGCCCTCTTAGGGTCCTCTTTGTTGTCTAGATTCTCTGGGATTGTGAATTAAAGGCTGGTTTTCATTTGCTTTATGTCTATGAACCACTTATTAATGAATACATATGATATTTGTCTTTCTGGGTCTGAATTACATCACTCAATATGATGTTTACCAGATCAATCCATTTGCCCGCAAATTTCAAAATGCCACTATTTTTTCTGCTGTGAAGTACTCCCTTGTGTTAATGTACCACATTTTCCTTATCCATTCTTCAGTTGAGGGGCATTTAGGTTCCTCCCAAATTATGGCTATGAGAAATAATGCTGCTGTGAACATAGTTGAGCACTTGTTCTCATGGTACGATTGAGCATCTTTGGGGTATATACCCAAAGTGGTATTGTTGGGTCTTGAGTAGATTGTTTCCCAGTTTTCTGAGAAATT
>NW_004949255.1:149380-161270 GCF_000317375.1 Microtus ochrogaster | reverse complement strand
TTTTTGTGTGATTATTTCAGGACTGAGCAGCCGGGAACAAACAACTGGTCTCCCACTACAAAATACCTTAGAGAAAATATTTGAAGAAGTAAAGCAAAATTTCCAGTCTTGTATCCTGCTACATTACTGAAGGTGTTTATGAGTTATAGAAGTTCATTGGGAGAATTTTTTGGGTTCCTTTGCAAACTATCATGTTATCATCAAATATTGATAGTTTGACTTCTTTTTCGATTTGTATCTTTTTGATCTCCTTTTGCTGTCTTATTGCTCCAGGTAGAACGTCAAGTATGTATTGAATAGATATGGAGAGGGTAGACAACCTTGTCTTGTTCCTAATTTCAATGGAATCACTTTGAATTCATCTCCATTTAGTTTGATGTTGAGTGTTGCATTGCTGTTTATTGCCTTCATTGTGTTTAGGTATGTTCCCTGTATCCCTGCTCTCTCCAAAAGCTTTATCATGAAGGGATGTTTTATTTTCTCAGAAGCTTTTTCAGTATCTAATGAGATGATCATGGGTTTTGTTTTTTTTTCAGTTTGTTTATATGGTGGATTACATTAACAGATTTGTATATGTTGAACCATTCCTGCATCCCTGGGATAAAGCTGAGTTGATTTTGGTGGATGATTTTTCTGATGTGTTCTTGGATTTGGTTTGCCAATATTTTATTGAGTACTTTTGCATCAATGTTCATGAGTGAAATTAGTCTAAAATTCCTTTTCTTAGGAATGTCTTTGTGTGGTTTTGGTATAAGAGTAATTGTTGCCTCATAAAAAAAGAGTTTGGTAATGTGCCTTCTATTTCTATCATATGGAAATTTTGAGGGGTATTGGTACTAGCCCTTCTTTGAAATTTCTGTAGAATTCTGTGCTGAAACCCTGTGATATTGGGGTTTTAGGGGGAAGTTGGGAAACTTTTGATGACCATTTCTATTTCTTTAGCAGTTATAGGTCTCTTTAATTTGCTTATCTGTTCTTGGTTTAATTTTTGAAAGTGATGTTTATCCATAAAATTGTCCATTATTTTAACTTTTCCAATTTTGTGGAATACAGGTTTTCAAACTATGACCTAATAATTATCTGGATTTCCTCTATGTCTATTGTTATGTCCTCTTTTCATTTTGGATTTTGTTAGTTTGGATATTCTCTCTCTGCCTTTTGCTTAGTTTGGATAAAGGTTTTTCTATTTTGTTAATTTTTTTCAAAGAACCAATTCTTTGTCTCATTGATTCTTTGTATTGTTTTTTGTTTATATTTTGTTGATTTCCTCTCCCAATTTGATAATTTCCTACTGTATAGTCCTCCTGGGTGAGTTTGCCTCTTTCTGTTCTAAAGTTTTCCAGTGTTCTGTTAACTGACATATGGGATTTTTCCAACTTTCTTATGTAGGCATTTAGTGCTATGAACTTTCCTCTTAACACTGCTTTCATAGTGTCTCATCAATTTGGCTCAGGCTTGCTTCCTTGAAGTTCCCTGACTTGCACCAGGTCCCACAGAGGGCTCTGGCTCGGGCCTGCTCCCTCAAACATTGCTCCCTTGTACCTGCTTCTGTGGAGGTCACTGCCTTGGGCCTGCTTCAGCAGAAGGCTCTGGATCAGGCTTGCTCCTGTGGAGGTTGCTGTCCTGGGCCTGCTCTGACCACTTTGCTAAATATGGCACCCCTTATTTTCAAGCAAATGAGAAGGAATTTTCTTTCAGAATGTTTTAAAGTTAGAAACCCAGACTAACTTCATGTTCCCAGAAAGATAGTGGTCTTCCCCACTCTGACCCAGGAAATTCCAAAGCACAAGGACACTTAGACACCTGATAATAAAGATGCCCTGACTCAAGGGCAGGGAGTCCTTGCTCTGAAAACAAAAAACAAGCTAGCTTAACAGTTGGGAAAAACAACAAAGACCTTACATCCATGCCAAACCATGCTGACTGCCCAGAAGGGCTGCTTGTAATTTTTGCCTTTAAAAAAACTAACCCCATAAGGAAACTCTTAACTCTTTCCTCTACCTTGATGTGATGAGGTACTGGAGAAGGGGGTTTCAAGCTAGCTAGCTTGCAAAAAAGAAACCTTGCATTTTACAGTCTGGTCTTCTCTGGTTTCTGGTGGTCTCTCTGGGGGTTGTAATCTGGGCACAATGATTTCCATTATTTTAGTAACAACACACTGTGGATGGTATAGTAATATTGTGTTGGTCTGGACTGCATTTAGCAGTATAGTTGATTTTGTTTGTTTCTCCCATTAATGTGGTATGATTAGCTCCCTACAGTGATAGAATTGTCAGCTAAAATAAGCTTTTATTCTCTTAAACTGTTTTTGTAAGTGTATTTTATCAAAGCAACAGAAATAAAACTAGAACAGTATGGTGGTAAACTGTCAATGGTGAGAACATAAGAAAAATTCATGAAGCAGTGATGGGGAAAAATAAATAATACAATATCTAGGCTTGTGATCAATAATCACAAATTAGGATATCTTAAACTTGTTTATCAAGGATCCATCATCTCTAACCTTCTAACCCTATCTTGATATGGCAAAGAAAATATTCTTGTTAAAATATGCTATAAAACAACCAGCAAATCAAATTTGTAACTTTCTTAAACATCTTCTGGAATTGTTATAAAATAAACAAAGACAATACCTACACAGTTTAAGTCTCTCTTGAGAATCAGACATAACCTTTTTTCCTTTTATTGAAAGTAGATTCTTTTAATTTTATAAGAAATTCACTTGTGAATTAACTGAGGAGTTTTCAATGTGGCATTTATTTCATGAGCATTTCCACTAGATATCACAATGGCTGTGTCTATTTTAACAATGGCTCTAATGACCATAAAACCCAGAATTTTAATTAGCAAGCATTTTATGCAGCAATTTCAGAGGAAGAGTCTCATGAATCACACAGTGAATCCATGTTGCTTTAGTTCATTTCTGTTTGCCTGATGGAATCTACAAGAATGGATATAAAGAACAGAAGCTTATCGACCTCATATTCCTGGTGGTAGAGAATCCCAGGATCATGGGAATGACCTTTGGTGTAGGCTTCTTGCTGAATTTTAACATGGTGAAAGATATCACCTAGTAAGACAGAGGAGGTGTGACAGAAAGAATTCACTTTTACAACAAAGCTACTCCCTCCTTAAGTAACCCATTAATCTGTGAGTTAGGAAAGCAGAGCCCTCAGGATCCTGGCACAATGCATAGATGCAACCTTTCAGTATCAGTTCACAAGGAAGCAAGTTTAGTTTGTAAGTGTGACATGTATTAAAAATAGCTGTCAGAACTGAAATTTCCACACTGATTGAGGAGATCAGAAAAAAATTTCATTAGGAAGGGAATGTATTTAAGAGTGATTCCTGATTTTATCTTTGGCACTGATCATTCAATGAACTGTCTACAAATCATCTTTTAAATATGTCAGTAACTGGGTATACATTGTCAGGATTTGTGAACTACTGAATGTTTTAATTAAGGAGAAAATCTAAATTGTATTTGCACTCTGAAAAGCGGGTAAGAATACTAATCAAACTTTTCTGAACCTCAATAAAATACTTTATGGGCATGGGCAAATTTCATGAAAGAAGAAAAGAAAAAAGTAAAGAAAGAAAGAAAGAAAGAAAGAAAGAAAGAAAGAAAGAAAGAAAGAAAGAAAGGAGGGAAGGAGAGGGAGGGAGAGAAGGAAGGAAGAAAGAGAGTGAAGGAAAGGAAAAAGAAAGGGAGACAGGGAGGGAGGGAAGGAAGGAAAGAAGAAAAAAGGAAAGAATGAAGGAAGGAAGGAGAAAATAGATTATTTTCTTATACAATACATCCTGATTACAGTTTTGCTTCCCTCTACTCTTCCAAGTTCACCCCACTGCCCTCCAACAGGACCCACTACATTACAGTCTCTCATTAGAAAAGAATATATTTCTATGGCCTAACATGACAAAATAAAATATAATATTATAAAACAAAAACCATCACACTAAAGCTAGACAAGGCAGCCCACTGGTAAAAAAAAAAAAAAAAAAAACAGTGTCCCACGAGCAGGCACAAGAGCAGGCACCATTCACACACTCAGGAGTTCCACAAAAATTCTAACTTGAAATGTATCAGATGACCTGGCAAATACCCATGTTAGCCATATGCTTGCTGCTTAAGTTTCTTTAAGTTTTCATGATCCCTGTGCAGTTGATTCAGGGGTTCTTGTTCTCCTGGTATCTTCCATTCCCTCTGGCTCTTACATTCTTTAGGCATCCTCTTTCCCAGGGTGCACTGATTCTTTGATATGAGAAATCTGATGGAAACAGCAACTTAGAGTTGTGTGTTCTAAGGACCCTCTCTTTTTCTGTGTGCAATGTCTGGCTGAGGGTCCCTGAATTTTTTCCCATCTGCTGCAGGAGGAAGCTTCTCTGATTATGAATGAATGAGCTACTGCTCTATGCATATAGCAGAATATCTTCAGGAGTCACTTTATTTTTTTTTCTTTCTTTGTTCTTCTTATTTTATAACTTTTGTGTTTTGTTTACCCTATGGGTATGGGCTATCTAGTCTCTTATTCATAGTTACACATACACTGGTAGGAATGGGCTCCTTCTCATGGCATGGGTCTTAAGTCAAACCAGATATTAGTTGCCTAAATTCTGTTCCATCATTTTCCTAGCACATTTTGCAGGCAGGACAGATAAGTTAAAGTTTTGTGGCTGGGTTGGTGTTCACAATTCTCTTTTGGTAGCCTCAATAGGATATTTTCATACTAAAGACAATAGAAATGAGAGTGAACTCTCCATGTAGATACTCGTTAGATTTTTTTCATGTTTAATGAGTTGTGCGGGTGTTGTCATCAGCAATGGGTCTTGAATGTCAGTTTGCTGAGAGTAAGCAATTGTTTTGGCAACAGCCTGAGGTGTTTGTGGATTTCCATGAAATTCTCATGGCCAACAACTCAACTGAATCTTTGGTGGCAAGATTTGGAATTCAATATCCCCATTATTAAGATATCTCAGGTGGTGACTGACACCTTTTATCAAAGCACTCAAGAGGCAGAAGAAAGAGGATATCAAGTTTGAGGCCAGCCTGGTAGACACAGTAAGTTCCAGGACAGTCAGGATTACACAGAGAAATGCAGTCTTGAGAGAGAGATGGGGAGAGGGAAAGAGAGACAGAGATGTTGAGGACTAGCCTCAACAACAACAACAAAAAAAACCCACACTTCTTACCAAGGTAGGAGCATAGGAAAATAAAGACACAAACTACAAGACAGTATTGGGAGGGAGTTTCAGGGATTTTTCAGATCCCAAAATCACCCACATTTTTTTCCACAGCTTTTTATAAATACCCTAAAATCGGGACAAAGGTAACAAAAGCCTCATTAACATAATACAAGAGGTGAATTCATACAATCATTCTGTTGCCTGTGTAGCGAGATGATTCAAGTCATATTTTATTCATGTATACTTGGCCATGTAGGCAGAAAACACCCCTCTCCAGGTGATCTCATAATTACAATGAAAGGAGCAGAATTACATCGGCATATCTTGTCCATCTGTAAGGATGACACCAAGTTTCCTTAACTTCAAAAAGACTAGGCAACTACCTTCTGAGTTAGAAAATACAAATTAAGCCTACTGGTCTCTCAAACTCTCTGAACATCAATTTTTTGACCCCACGCTTGCTCAATTTTTATTAATTTTAATAAAGCCTGTGCTTTTACAACAGGATAGATGATTATGTCAGCCTTCGGTGAAGATTTCTTCATTTTACCAGACTTACTTGTCATTGAAACAGACATTCTAATTATGTGAGTCCCTGTCTTAAGTGCCTGGGGGAAAGAAGATTCCACCCATCACTGACTGCCCACCTCTGTGAACAAAAATGGTTTAAGGGAGAGAAATACTCTGTGTCTCAGAGTCAGACCTTTTATCAAGAGAGTTTTATCTGTAGTAAAATAATATTTTATGAATAATCATGCTCCTAATAGCTACAGTTTCCTAATTAACAGAGAGGAGGATCACCAGGGTTGGCAATGTTCTCTTCAGTTGGTCTAGAGTGATTCTTAAAATTTATATACTGTATCAAAACCTAAATTTCTTAACAAAATGTGATAATCCAAGCATTCATAGGAAATATCAAACTTTGGTTAACATCTTAAAAACAGTTGCAAACATTACCAGGTCAATATCATAATTCTAGAATGAAAATTAACAATAAACCCACAATTTGATATATCACAATTCTCTTAAATCCATTCTAATCAAACGACAAAAAAAAAGTTTTTTGCTGATGGGTGAGAGTCTAATGATATTGCTGCTTTTAAGTAATTGTGCCAGTTTCTGAGCAGCAACAAAACCCTTAGGCTACCCTTCTCCTTTGAAGTGAGGCTTCAGTCACTCCTTATACTGAGTCTTTCTTCCCCTAAGGGGAAAGTTTAGGTTTCAAGTCTCAGGTCTCAGGTCCAATATTTTAATTAAAATGAGTTCTCTATCCCAAAGAGTGAAACAGTCAAATGTTCAGTCTTAGTTTCTAATCGACCTCCAAGGAAAAAGGATTCAGACTGAAGCAAATTGTAGTCAGGAAACATGGCAACCACAGCAGGGCCTTAATGGTGATGTGAGTTGATGCAAACTAACCTGAGGTCAGCCATATATGACCTAAGCTTGGTTTCACGGATCAGGCTCTCCTCTCCATGGTGGTGGGGAAAGCAGGGCCCCAGGCTCTCACTCTGACCTCTCTGTGGGGTCAGCACTACGATATTATTGGGTCTGGTATCCTTCTGCTGGACACATTGAACCAGACTTTCTGGAAGCCATCTTGCTTAATCTTCGTCTTATGAGAAAATACCATCATGGCCTCGATACTACATTAACACAGGATTGGATCCTTTCCATATTCCAGTGAAAGGGTCTCTCCACCTTTCTTTAACAAAAAAAAATAAAAATGCCTTGGTGCCATCATGCCGAAATCTGTCCATAGTAGACTGCTCATGGGCATCCGTATTCAAGAAATTTAGTGTAAATATTGCATGATTCAAGGAATTATGTGTCATTTGAGGATATAAGTCTCCTATTTTTAGCTTTTGAAGTTGTGTTTTCAGGGAGCTATATGGGTAAGCTCCACAATTAAGGATTATAAGTAATACTGGTCTATGTTCAATATTCTATTGGGCACAAAATTGCTGAAATGCTTTATTAACATAACCGGATCCATTATCCATTATCTGTCTTTATTATTTTTGAAGTTCCCATACATGATAACCATTTTAAGCAATGAGTTATTACATGCATAGCAGCTTCCCCAGTTTGTGCTGTGGTCATCAAGAGTTCTGAGTACGTATCGATTGACACATGCACATATCTTAATTTTCCAAACTCTGTAACTTGAGTAACATCCATTTGCCATACATTATTAGGAAGCAGTCCTCAGGGATTTACCCACAGATGAGGTACAGGTAAATATTGTGGACACAACTTATATTGCTTAACAATGTGGTAAGCAGTTTTCCTTGTTAATTTAAATTGCTTTTATAAACTTGAACTATTTTGATGATGCAAAGCATGTGACTGTTGAGCAAGTTCAACCTGAAATATTTTTTTAAGTTTGTCAGCTAAAGAATTACCTTCAGCTAATGGACCAAGAAGATTTGAATGTGCTCTGATATGCTCCACAAAACATGGTAACTTTCTTTGTTGTATATTTTGAATCTTCTGGAACAGCATCTTAACCTGCTTATTACTAGTCCCAATAAAAGGGACAGTCTCTAAGACTTGAAGAGCATTAAAATATATCAGCTGCCAGTATATAGATTAAACACCTTCTTTTCAAAATGTTGAAACACTATAACCACACCTCACAGCTCAACTATTTGAGCTGAGGCTGGTTCTGTTTTACTACATGTCATTCATCATTAACCACGTATGTAGCTCTCCCATTAGAAAAGCCATCCATGAAAATTTACAAAGCATCCTTTAAAGGATCTTTTGCTACCACCTTAGGGAAAATAAAGGAATGAAGTTGTATAAACTGCAGCAATGGATCAGCTGGGAAAAGTTTATTAATCTGGGCTTGAAACTGAGCAAACACAATTGCTCAAGAATCACTTTTTTGGGATAATCACTCAACTTGTTGCTTAGTATAAAGAACATTGATCATAGCTAGTTCCTTGCCAGAATATATCCTAGATCCCATCCTGCTCTTTGTGCTAAGCAAGCTGCTGCTTGACAATAAGTATTTAATACCTTAACTGCTGACACACGAAGGTACAACCATAAAAGTGGCCTATTTTGCCATAAAACTGCTATAAAAGCAGATTTTGTAGGTAATATACATGCTTTCCAAGGCTGCTCATAATTAATGTAATGTACTTGCTGTTTTAGTATAGCATACTCTACTTGGAGAGTACCTGTCTGGCAGCTTCTGAAAACTGTCTACTGGAATTTGAATCACTGTACCCTTTAAGGATTTTACTTAGAGGCCCAAGGTCTCCCAGAGGATAATTTAAATAATGTCTCAGCCATTGGATGTTTCCCAACAACTTTTGGAAATCATTTAGAGTCTTTAAACCATCCTTCCTAATTTCTACTTTTTGAGGCTTAATTTCTCTAGGATATACCATATGACCTAAATACTGGAAAGATGGGTAACTCTGCACTTTCTCTGGAGCAATAACTACGTCTGCATGGCTAAGGCTCTGTTGTATTAGTCCAAATGTCTCAAGTAAAAGTCCTTAATCTCTATGGGCAAGCAGGGTATCGTTCATATAATGGACAATATAAATTTGTGGAAATTGATCTCTAACCCCTTATATAGCTTGAGCTTCAAGCTTCTGGCATAAGTGGCACTGTTTGCCATACCCTGAGGTAAGATGCTCCATTGATATCTCTTCAATGGCTCTCTAAAATTTACTGAGGGGATATTAAAAGCAAATCTTTGGCAATCTTGTGGTGCCAAAGGGATTGTACAAAAACAATCTTTTAAGTCTAAAGCAATTTTATGGGTACCTTTTGTTATAGCTGTAGGAGAAGGCAGCCCCGGTTGTAATGCTCCTGTTGGTTTCATGGTTGCATTAACCTCTCTTAAGTCCTGAATTAATCTCCACTTCCCTGATTTCTTTTTAATAACAAAAAATGGAGAATTCCATGGTGAATTGGATGCCATAATGTGATCATTATCCAGCTGTTCCTACACTAACTGCTGGTCAGGTTGTAATTTTTCTTCTGTTAGAGGCCACTGATTAACCCATTTGGGCTTGTCATTTACCAGACTATTGAGTCTGCATGGAGTGCAGGTTTTTCATTGACCTCTCCTAAAAGTACCCTAATCCTGCCTTGGGAGGTCTATCGTCTGGTATGATAAGATCAAGTCTTCCCTTATTTTCCTTGCCTAAGCCTTGATTAGGTAATAATCCTTGTTGAAACTTGATTGGCAACTGTGTTGGGGGAATATAAAAATACTCCCATTCTGGTCAAAATATCAGGGCCCATAAATTTACAGGTAAATGAGGAATAATGTATGGCTGAAAAGCCCCTTCATGACCTTCTCCATCCTTCCAGTAAAGCTCATTACTACTTTGTTCAGGATTTTGAGTCTGACCAATCCTTTTAGCTGTGTAATAGTGTCTGTCTTGTGCCATTTAGAAGACCACTGACTAGCAATTATAACAAAAATATCTACACCAATATCTAGATGACCAGAATTTTTTTTCCATTTATAAACAAGGTAAGTTATGGCCTCTGAGGACCTATGACTTGTAGTCAATAGGCATCAGATGAACCAAATCTGACCTTTCCTCTCTTATCTTTCTTAATTTGATATTTGGTTTTCACAATGGGGAGTAAAATTAATTGTGTAAGCCTCTGACCTGTCTTTACCACAGAAAATCCATTCTGTGAGTGAATCATAACCTTGATTTTACCCTCAAAATCAGTGTAAATGACTCCAAGGGTAACAATAATTACTTGCATGGTGGTGCTACTTCTCCATAATAATAACCCTATAGTGCTCCAGTAAGGGTCCATAAACTGCAGTGGGGAGAGCTTGCATCCCCATGTCAGGAGTCAGGACCACGTATATGGAAGACCTGAGGTCAAGGCCTGTGCTTCTCGGAGTTTCTCTAAAAAGATCCTGAATGGATTTCCTTGTGGGAGAACAAGTTGCTGGCTTGCCCCAAAAAATTGTCTCAGGGCCTGAGGTTGGCCCCCATGTCTGTTTCCCGAAAGGGGATTCCCTAGGTCATCTCTTTTTGACCTGTGCCCACAAGTCCAATGCTTTCCTCTCCTGCATCTTTTTGTATAGTCTTGGTTCCCTTCTTGTCTTCAGGCTTACTCTTCTATCAGGACATTGCCTAATCAGATGACCCATAAGACTGCGCCCTAAAAAGCTTACAGGAGGTCCTGTAGCTCACATACTCCCTGGGCCTTGATTTCCTTGTTGGGATAGGACATTGTTAAATGTCTTTCCCTGCAAGGCAACAGCTGTGACCATTCCTTCTGTATACGATTGACCAATATGAGCACAAATCCAAATATAATCGGCAATATTCCCTTGATTTCTAAAAGGTCTTAGAGTTGCTTTACATACAACATTAGCATCCTCAAAGGCTAGCTGTTTAACTATTAATTACCCTGCTTCTGTGTCTCCAATCAACTGATTAGATGACTGTGTCAGTCTGGAGACAATGTCTTGAAATAATTTGTCTGGTCCCTGTCTTATACTAGACAATTCCTCAGTCTTTTCTTTATAAGATGGAAGGCTATTCCAGGCCTCTTGGCAGCTGTATTAATTCGGACATATGCTGCCATATCAAATTCCAACTGCTGATCTGCCCCTGTATAAGGTTCCTTACCTACAAGCATTTCACACAAAATAGGAATTTGTTGAGCCCTGTTTCTCTCAGCTGAGGCCAGACATTGTGCTGCAAACTCAGTTTTCCACAATAGATACTCTCCTCCTTACAGACAAGCTTTAAATAACTGCTTTTAATCCCCTAGAGCCAGAGCTTCTAGAACCATATTTTCCAGTAGCATCTGTGTAAAAGGAGCTTTGTGGCCATACTGAGCAGCTTTTAATTCTTTGAGTAACTTGAATGATATGGGAATGTGTACCCTAGAAGATTTCCTTGAGTATCTCTTTGCTCTATTAAAGGAAATAATTATGTCCTTGCATCTCTTCCCCTCTACTAACAGCCTCTCTGATACAGGCTTGTAAGGGAGACTTATAACTAATATTAAGTGTCTGCCTTGCCTTCAGAGTTCTTTGTACCATATGTGGACGGCAGAATGAGAATTACTCTTCTGGTGAGAGTCCTGCAACCACAGAATTTCTAGTCTCCAAGAAAGTGAGGTTACCAACTCTTTCAAGCCTTTTAACTCCTTCTGAATCTTATTGCATGCCTGTCTCTCAGCATTGCTGATGACTAATGAGGGAGATTAAAAACTCCTCTTCATAGTCCTCTGAGTCATTATGCTCTAACTGATTATAATCACTCAGTTCTGTAAATACATCCAGAAACTCCTCTGGTGGTATAGAGGGTACTGTTTCCCTTCTAAGTAGCTCAGAGAAAAGTATCTCCTGCTGTTTTGGATTTAAATACAAACTTTCCTGCATCAGCATCCCGAAATGAAGGGAATCTGCTGAGACACATTCTGGTCCATAATTAAAATAATTTTGTTTTATCTTTTCCTGATATCTTTTCATGTTGCAACATCTAAGGTCCTGCGCTCTGAGAACCAAGGCCACAGCTGCTCTATAACTTCAAAAAATTTCTGTATCTGATGCAGCTGTACTTGGACTCCCCTGTCTTTAATACATCTCCAATCAACTGTATAGACATTCGATTATTTTTTCTTGTCCCATAAGTATGGTTATTATTTACAAATTTTACTCCTGATTTTTTCTTCCCTGCTTCTCTCTTTCATTTTTTTT
>NW_004949255.1:146984-148575 GCF_000317375.1 Microtus ochrogaster | reverse complement strand
TCTCATGGGTTTCTCACAATCTCCCTTGTACTCCTCAGTCACTCTTCTGTGTTTTTTGGAGGTCACCAGTCAGTGTCACATTGCAGCACCATATGTTGTAGAGCAGCCTCAATGAAAAACACTTCTTACCAATGTAGGGGGATGGGAAAATAAAGACACAAACCACAGGGCAGTATCAAGAGGGAGTTTCAGGGATTGTTCAGATCCCAAAATCACTCATGTTTATTTTTCCACAGCTTTTTATAAATACTGTAAACTGGGGAAGAAGGTAGCAAAAGATTCATCAACATGATACTAGAGGTGAACTCATACAGTCATTCTGTTGCCTGGGCAATGGGATGACTCAAGTCACATTTTCCTCAGGTACACTTGGTCACATAAGCATAAAGCACCCCTCCCCAGGTGATCTCATAATTACAACTGAATGAGCAGAAGTACATATTCTGACCACCTGTCAGAATGGCACTGAGTTTTCTTAACTTCAAAAAGGGCCAGGCAACCACCTTCTGAGTTAGAAAGTTCAAATTATGACTGTTAGTCTCTTAAACTCTCTGACCATCAAACAATGATGAGTGGCTCTGCATTTTTTGCTTCCATACAGAGAGAGAAGAGACCTTGATATGGGATTCCCCTTGTGTGCTATGAATATATTTTATCACCATTGGTTAATAAAGAAGCTTCTTTGGGACTGTGCAAGGTAGAATTGAGCTAGGCAGGAAAAAAATAAACTGAATTCTGGGTGAAAGAAGATAAAGTAAGTGAAGAGCCATGTAGCCCTGCTGGAGACAGACACCAGATTGAACATTGCTAGGAAGGAACAGCCACAAGGAAATGCACAGATTAATAGGAATGGGTTAGTTTAAGATATAAGAGTTAGCCAGAAATACTCTTAAGCTAATTGGCCAAAGAGTATTGTAGTTAATATAGATTTCTGTGTGATTATTTCAGGAGTCTAGGCAGCTGGGAAATGAACTAGCATCCTCTCCCAACAAATTTGTACACCAATATGGTCAACTACATCCACATAAAACCGAAGAAAGCTTGAGCGAAAGAGGAAAAAGTATATAGACAGTTATAAAAAGAAGTAAATGGCTTTTTGAAAAAAAGGTAAAGTCTTTGAAGAGACAGAGTACAGACAATTATAGATTAAAAGGAGTAAAGTAAAGGAGTAAGCCACTTAAAGATTGAAAATACACAGTCTGGATTATTTATGCTATTGTGTTTTCTTTGAATTTTTTTGACTGTGAATGAGCTAAGAACAGAGAGATACTTCATTGTACTGACTGCTAAACTAAACCAGCATTAATTACTCTAAAGGTATCTTTATTTCAGAATTTGGGTTTAAGGATTTGTTGCTTCAGAAAAGAGGTTATTCTTTTGTTTCCACAGAAGATGGGAACCTATGGGATTGATTCCAGACTAATGTGGTTTGATGGACCAAGAACCCATAAAAAGTCTCTGTTAACCCTCCAAAATTACTTTGCCCAACAAAAAGCAGAAAGCAGTTTGGAGAGAACTACGTCTGAATTTCCAAATAATGTTTGCAAATGTGTGTTTACATTTAATGAGGGATATGTTATAGAGATAGATA
>NW_004949255.1:144532-146134 GCF_000317375.1 Microtus ochrogaster | reverse complement strand
CTTCTTTATAGTTAGATAGAAAAGGGGAGATGATGTGGGATTCCCCTCTGTATGCTGTGAATATGTTTTATTACCATTGGTTAATAAAGAAGATACTTTGGGCCTGTGCAAGACAGAATAGAGTTGGGCAGAGAAAGTTAAACTGAATACTGGGAGAAGAAAGGTGGAGTCAGAGAGAAGTCATGTAGCCCTTCCAGAGACAGATGCCAGATGGAACATTGCCAATGAGCCACAAACACGTGACAATACACAGATTAATAGAAAGGGGTTAGTTTAAGATATAAGAGTTATTCAGAAATACTCTTAAGCTAATTGGCCAAAGAGTATTGCAATTAATACAGATTACTATGTGATTATTTCAGGAATCTGGGCAGCCAGAAAATGAACTAGCAGCCTCTCCCAACAAGACCCTATTAGGATTTGCTTCATATATTTTGTAAATTTCCACCACACTAGGTTATCACAACATATCTCAAATGTCCCAATCTCTAGTTATCTCTCTAAGCATTTCCTACATCAACCCTTTCACCCTCTCCATTGTCATTTGTTCCTCTGATTTCTGTCTCCAGCGTCCTCAGTTCATCCTTAAAATATATTCTATTTCCACTCAAAAGGAGATCCATATGTTTCCCCAGGCCCTTCTTCTATACATAACCTCTCAAAGGCTACAGATTGTAGCCTAGTTATTATTTTTTTAATGGTCATTACTCCCATGTAAGTGAATACATGCTATATTCATCTTTCTGATTCTAGGTTATTTCACTAAGGATGATTCTTTATTGTACTTCAATACATTTCCCTATAAATTTCATAATTTTATTTTTTAATAGCTGAGCAATAATCCATTGTGTAAATTAACAGATTTTCTTTATCTATTCTTCTACATAGGGACTTCTAGATTGTTTCCAACTTCTGAATATTATGAAGAAAATTGCATTTTTGTATCTATTTTGTATGTATATATTGCTCTATAGTTTTTTTGTTAAAACCTTATGTAGTTTAAATATCAGTCAACTTGGGGGCAGCTAAAGAGCGTGTAACTTGAGGGTCAAGGAGAAAACACCTAATGCCCTAAGGACTGCTTCTATGGTGTCTGTATACAAATTTGGCAGTGTTACAGATGATTCTGGTCATAGTAATTCTACTAGTGTCCTTGTTCTTCCTGTTCTTTTTCTGCTTCCACACCAGTGTCTTTTGAAAATATGGATGTGCTGTACAATAATATGAGTCTTCCTGATTTGATAGACTGGGCAGGCATTGAAGCTGTTAAGAAGGTTATGGGAAAATACATTACTGATGAAAGAATTGGTAAAAATGCACAGAAATTGTTTCTTTCCTGATTATAAAACTTGGCCAAAGAATTATAGCGAAACAGAAAAGAACTTGGCAATGTGTTGCGGGAGGTCCTTCCGCTCCTCCAGCCTATAGCCGCTGAGATTCCAGCCCACTGGGGCGTGGTCTCTCTCCCTTTAAAAAAGCGGCCACTTCCTTCTCCGCTCTCTTCACTTCCTGCTCCGCCGGCGACTAGACTCCCTTCCTGGTTGCGCAGAGGGCTGACGGTGATCTGTAAGTTTTTTCCCCTTTAAATAAATACTACCCTAT
>NW_004949255.1:127552-135783 GCF_000317375.1 Microtus ochrogaster | reverse complement strand
TGTCATAAGTTTAAACAAAATTCGATTGTCACATTCAGCAGTTTTGATTCTCTCAGTTAATGTTCAGTTCCTACAGAAAGGGACTGAAGCTTACGATCCAAACCAGCTGTTCCCTCTTCCATAGTAACGAATTTTTCCTTAACATCAGCCTGTACCTTTTCTAAATTTTGCTCAGTTGATCAAGTCATGTTAAAAAAAAGATCTGTTCTCTTCCTGGAGAACTTCAAACTGGTTCTTGAGAAAATTATTGTCATTCTCAATTGTTTTTAAGCATGCAACCTCTGCTTGTAAAGACTTTATCATATTTCTATTATCAAACCATATAGTACCTAGGAAAACTACAAATCCCATAAAGATCCATAGATGTGGGGTGATAGACACCTCTTTTAAAATCTCCCACATGGTACACTCAAAAAGGCTGTTAAAGTCTTGAATAGTAATGTTTTCAGACATTTTATTTATAAAGGAAAAAAAAATTTACCTGCAATGATCGGTTCCTGCCAGTGGTGGCGAAAGAGTCCAGTTGAATCCACGTGGAGAGCCGGTCTGAAACAACACAAAGCCGAAAGTTATTGTTCTGCCTGAGGAGTTAGAGTGGTCGCGGAAGGGGTCACTTTGAATCAGACCAAATCTGCCACTGTGGCGGCTTTTGTTGCAAAACTGCAGGTACTTGAGCTTCCGGGGTTCAGCTGCAAACGCCAAGGCAGGCAGGGAGGGGTTAATTGCTCCAGCGAGCAGGCAGGGCGGAATGGGCATGTGTGGCTGAGTGTATCTCAGACTCGGCACTGGGGCCCGAGTCACAAACTAAAAAGCGGCACCCAGGAACGTGCTGTGTTAGCTAGCAGGCTATGCGCTTGAGTCCAATCATGCTTCCTGAGTTCTGGTAGCCAATCTTGCTCACAAAGGCTAGTAAAGATCGAGCTTGTGCCCCCCTTGCCGGGGCGGGGACAAAATTGCCCGATGTTGAACGCCAAAATGTAGCAGCGTAAATGAATGCAGACAGATTGTAAAAAATATATACAGCTTTAATGGGGAAATAGACTTACAGTACTACGGTTCCCACAGAGAACAGGAAGCAGAAGGAGGGGCTGTGAGTCCGCCCAGCAGTTTTATAAGTAAACATTAGCCCGAGGCGGACATGCCCCCTAAGGTTGGGCTTAACCCTATACCTAGGTATTTAGAGCTGACTGCCCATGGGATAGTGAGGAACAACAATGGGAAAGGTATGACAATGGAGTAAAACCCACTGAACTATGCTTCTGTAACTGCAAGTAGTTAGCCCCTGAATTGAAAGCCTCAGAAGTTGTTTTATGATTAACTCAGCTAAGGATTAAGAATATAGTGGCTGACATGGGGCTTGGAAACTGAGAAAATGTCATAATGAATGATGATGTTCTGATTTCAAAAAATCTTTATACTTTTTGTGAATAGCTTTGCACATTTAATAATTACTCTATGGCAAGAAAAAAATCATTTTTTGAGTAAAATTTACAATAAAAGACTGAGGTTTGAAGTTCAGGGAAAAAGAAGAAGAACCTGCCCTGAAGCTGATAGCCTGTCTGCTATGGGACAATTGTCTATATTCTGTCAGTTATGTTTTAATAAACGCTGATTGGCTAGTAGCCAAGGAAGAAGTATAGGTGAGACAACCAGACTGGAAGCAGAGACGTGTCATTGAGAACAGGAGAATTCTGGGAAGAGGGAAACTCCCTCTGCAGTCCTGTCCAGACACAGAAGAAGCACAATGTGACTATGCTGCTGACAAAGGTACTGAGCCATGTGGCTAACACAGATAAGTATAATGGGCTAATGTAAGTTATAAGAGTTAATAAGAAGCCTGAGCTACTGGGCCAATCAGTTTATGATTAATGTAGACCTCCTCTGTGTGATTTCTTTGGGACTTAATGACTGTGGAAACCAGGCAGGACAGAAACCCCGACAACACCTGTCAGCTTGTTTCAGAATCCTGTGTTTGTGTACTCATTTCATCTTCCAGACATCCCAGATTCAAAACCCACTTCTCTGGTGAAGCTGGTCCCTGGCATTCTGGAGAGACTGATTTTAACTACAAGAGTCTAGGAGATATGCTAACAAGTAGGGATTCAGGAGTTTGCAGAAACAGTCTAGGAACAGGGAAGGAAGCAGAATAATAGAAAGCCACTGCCCTCATTTATAATAGCTGTGCCAATACTGTATGAAGGTGAGAGGAGGAGGATATGAGACCTAGGAATAAGCAGTGTGTCTCCACTATTAAGAGTGTGTCTCCAAGTTATGTTGCCTATAGTATAAATGGAAAAACCTGGGCAAGATAGAGTAATACAGAATGAAGAATGAATTGATTCAGCTTCAGCTGGGGTGTAGAACTCAGACCCTACCAGATGTAAATATCAACCACTAGAGACAAAACTGTCCCTCATTCTGCATAACACTGTAACTGCAAATGCTGCCAGCTGAGTGCACTGTCCTACCTCTAGGTGTGCCTTTGTTGCTTGCAGCACTGCTTATGCTTTAAACCTTAGACCTATTAATCAAGTAGGTAATATTTACTTGTGGGAAAGTTGGGGGTCAGAAGGGAAAGAGATAAAGAAACAAATTGGAAATTATTATAACCATTATTAGCAACATAAAGGAACAAATTTGACTGTAAAACTGATCATGCAAACCATTCAAACTGTATAGATAAAAATGGCCCAGGCCATTTGTTTGAAACAGGTGGTCGTAGCTTCTTCACTGTGCTGACTTTACACATCAGTCCCAGGTCATTGGACCCACTCAGAGCAAGGTTCCTTGCACTATACCAACAGATTTCAAGTCAGTTACAATCTTCTCCAGCAATTGCAGTCCTAGATGCAACTTGGTGTGGGAAGTCCTTCTGTATATGTGTTGATTTATTGGTTAATGAATAAAGAAACTTTCTTGGCCTGTGATAGGGTAGAGTAGAGCTAGGTAGGGAAAACTAAACTGTATTTTGGGAGAAAGAAGGCAGAGTCAGGAGATATCTGTAGCTGCCAGAGGGGAAAGATGCAAGCTGCCAGCTGGAACCTTGCCAGTAGACCATGACCCTTATGGTAAAATGTAAAATAATGGATATGGGTTAATTCTAGATGTAAGAGCTAGCTAGCAATATGCTTAAGCAATTTATTGGTTAAACAGCATTTTAATTAATATAGTTTCTGCGTGATTATTTCGGGAGTCTGAGTGGCCAGGAAATGATCAAGCAGTCTCTTACTACAGCAACTATCTTTTCAGAATCTACATACATCCTAGTCCAGCCTCGCAGACTACACTTCATCTGCCTCAGATGATCCCATAAAACCTGGACATCAGCAGACACAGGCTAAACTTCTGGAACTTGACCAACAACCCAGCTTTCTTGAATCCCCCAATTTCAGTGGGAAGCAGCCAGAGAGACTGATGCCCACTTACCAAATACCCACCCACCTAATAATAATATTAATAATAATAATGATAAGTAGGAATGAAGGGACTTGAGCCCACTCAAGCATATGGCTCTGGGAAGCTTTGCCCTTCTCTGCAATTCCCTCTTCCTTTTTAAAACTATTAGACTACGTTCCTAAAGCTACCACCAAGGCCTCTTCCCTTATCTGGCCACTTCCTCCTCCTGAGGCTGACTAACAAGGTTCGGCTATCAAAATATTAAAATCAAACAATAAAAACTCTCCTTTGTCCACCTAATTAATATGCCCAATTAATATTAAATACCTCATCCTAACATGGACTTTCCCCTTGTCCCTTTATAAATTGCCATCTTCCTGTATGCCACATCTGTCTTTTCTCTATCTAGAGTCGGTCCTTTGTCCTACTCCAGGACAAATACCACTTTCTTCCCTAAGTTGCTCCTTTTCTCTCCTTCTCCTTTGTACTTTTCCCCTTCTCCCTCTTCCTCTATATCCTGTGTATATCTCTTATGTCTGTCTTCTATCCCTCTAGGGCAAATAAATCTCCTTTGTGTTGAGAACTTGGACTGAGAACTTGGTCTTAGGGCTGGTTCTTTCTTCCAGTACACAAATAAATATGGTTGGTACCACTACATTGGAAGTTGTTCAATTAATAGAAAGATTATAAATCAAAGAGCAGGATGAAAAGCCACAAATAAATAGGCATTAACAAAGGTAGAGGTGCTTTTAGATTCTTTGGAGACAAAATATCAATACTGAATATTGAAGTGACAAAAATTAGGAATGGAAAGAATAGATATAAATTTAAGAGACACTAATATAGAAAAACTAAAATCTGATGGAACAAATCTTGTTTTAGAAATGAAAATCAACAAACATAATTTCACATTTCAACTATCGCTTTGCAGCTTGTAATATTGTGGAGCTTATGATTGCTAAAAACCAACCTATTGTACTTTGCCTCACAATGACAATGATATTCATGAGCTACATTTACTAAAAATGTGGACAATAATGTCATGAATATACCAATGTCACGATATACCAATGAAAGTACACACGTCACAATTAAAGCAAGGATGAGAAGTTCCTGCAGAATTATAAATTTGGGACAATCTTTCTATTAGCCAAGGAACTAATACTTCAAAAAGGACAGGACAAAGACTAGCTAAGTGCCTGATCTCAAAATAGCCATGAAACTGAGAGACCACATCTCAACTGCACACCGGAAACAAAAGAAGCAAACTATAAGCAAATACAGCTATATTCTCTCAAGCCTGATTCCAATGTTATACTTCCAGCAGAAAAGTTACATAGGCTAAGAAGAAATGAGGTATGTCCTAGAATTTTCTTTCCTCCAGAGTTTCACTACCTAGGGACCACATGTTCAAATATATAGGACTATGGACTGTTTCTCAGTCAAGTCACAGAATTCCACTCCTGACCCCCGAAGACTCATGTCTATATTATGATGCAAAACCCACTTACCCCACACAAAAATCCCCATAGTTTGCAATAGCCTCAACACTGATCAAAATAAAGTCAGTTCTCAGACTTCAGTCTGAATCTTGCCTGTGACATTGAAAAAAAATAAAATAAATAAATTAAAATTTAAAATGTAATTCTGTATTTCCAACAGTGATACAGAATATACATTTCCATTTACAAATAGGGAAAATGGGGATATAGTGAAAAAAAGCATATAGCAAAGCAAGATGGAAATCAAGCAGGGAGCACACTAAATCCTATAGCTCTATTTCTTGGATATGAGGGGTATGCAGTATTCCGTCTCAAAGGATTTTGATGGCTCCAGCCCTTTAGTGTTGCTGCCTGCAACATGCAGTTCCTACTTATGCTTGTTCAACTCTCTGTAGCTCTAAGATATTTCTACCATCTTGAGAACTTGTGGAAGATCTACCTCTATCCTTTTGAGGAAGATTCACACTGATTCCTATATTGGCTCCAACAGTTTGTGGTCCCACCAACAATGAAGAAATGCTCTTCTTTCCCAAATTCTTATCAGCATTTGTTATGCTTTGTATTTCTTGGCATTAGCCATTTTTTCTGTCTTACAATGAAATCCAAAGAGTTTTATTTTGTGTTTTCCTTATGATTATTATATTGAACATTTAAAAAAAATGTATTTCTTGGTCATGTGTTTCTTCTTCTGAGAACTCTCTGTTTAGTTCCATATACCACTTGGATTGGGATTATTTTCTTGGTGTTTAGTGTTTTAGTGCTTTATATATTGAGACAGTAATTTCACAGATGTACAACTAATAGACTTTTCCCCATTTTTCCTCTTTACCATCATGTTGGTATGCTTTGTTATACAGAAACTTTTTTATCACGTGGTCCCATTTGTCAATTTTGATATTAACGTCTGTGATACCACAGTCCTTGTTCAGAATGTTCTCTTGGAAAAATACATTAAAATGTATTTCCTACTTTCTCCTCCACTGGGTTTAGAGTATTAGGTGGTCCTGATTAAATATTCTCTACTTGACACAAACTAGGGTCATATGGGAAACTCAGGAGAAAAACCTCAATTTGGGAATTGCTTCTATCAGATTGGTGGGAGTGTGTATCTAAGAGGCATTTTTTTGAATAATGATTGATATAGAAGTACCATACCTCTATGTTATTGCCCTTCCTGGATTCATGATCCTAGGTTTTATTAGAAAATAAACTGAGCAAGTCATGAGAACAAGCCAAAAAGCAACATTTTTCGTGGTTCTGCTTCAGTTCCTACCTCTAGGCTCCTGCTTAATTTGCTCAGTAATGGACTATGATCATAAACCATAAGTCACATAAACTGGTTTCTCTCCAAGTCAGTTTCATCCAGTGTTTTATCACAGCAACAGTATTCTAGGGATGAATTAATAATCTGAAGTTTATCTGGCATGGACTTTTCTCCCATTCTGTGAATTGTCTTTCATTATGGTGTTTATTTTCTTTTCCAGGCAAAAGTTTTCACACTATCTCACTTGTTGGTTTTTCAGGTTAATCCAAGTGCTTTTCAAAAGGTCTTTCCTTTGGAAATTACCTATACATATGCCCATTTACACATATATTTTACAGGCCAGGATCTGCATATGAAGGACAGCATATAGTTTAATCATCCTGAACTTGTGCTTCTTCACTTAACACTGTATTTTTCTACGTCCAGCGAGCTCAGATGCTGTAATAGCCACATGGGTTAGTGTGGGAAGTTGGTCAGACAGAGGAGTTGTGGTCAAGAGCATTAGTGTGTGACAAATGCACTCAGTACTGCACTATACTCTCATTCCAGGCTAAACCCAGATGGGAGCTGTATCATTTAAGCACTCTTAAAGAGATTTGGGAGAGTTTCATTAACTTTAACAAATCAAAGCAAGATGTTTCAAGCTTGGAAAATGAAGGTAAAATTAAATAAAATATAAACAAGAAACAATAATGTCTAAGAAAGAAAACCATTTACAAGAACATTTAATAAATAAATATCTGGTTCATTTTGGTAAGAATAGGCTTTCCTATGAATCTGGATTTATATGAGTCTTACATAAGTCTTACACTAGCCCAAGCCAGGCAAAATTACAGCATACTAGAAGAGTTGGGCCCAAAAGTCCACTGCTAGCTGAGCACCATTTGCATCTGATAGCTTCTAAAAGAGGGCAGGCCCGACTACCAGGAGTAGTTAGGCAACCCACACTGGGCTCAATCACAGAATGAAGAAGCAGAAGGAAGAAGACAAGGAGGAGGAGATGACAACACAAAGTTCTGTGTAAAGGGAGATAAGCATGGAGAAAGACAAAAATACAATGTTTACATTCTCAAAGACATAATAAGAATGTTACTTTTAAAGTGTATGTTCTAAGTGGACCTGAGAATAATTTTTGTTTTACAGTACTTTTTGACAACAGCAATAAAAAACAAATATACCTGCTCTTTTGTTGTTATTGTTCTTGATGATGATGCAGGTGATGTGTTGGTGTGTTTCTCTCTGTGAGTGTGTGTGTGTGTGTGTGTGTGTGTGTGTGTCCCATCTTTTGCTTTTGCTGATATAAGATTATTTCATGGGCTTTCATGGGCATAGTTTAACTCCTTTAGTTGGCAATTTCTTTCTAGTTCTTTCCATAGCGAAGAATTTATAGATAGATATTGTTTAAATATGCCTTAATGGAATGTTTCATTTTCTTCAACTACAGGGATTGAAACTTTTGGTGGATATAGTAGTTTTGGCTGGCAGCTGTGGTCTCTTAGAGTCTGTAGTACATCTGTTCAAGTTCTTCTGGTTTTCACAGTCTCCATTGAGACTCTAAACGTCAGGTTTAATCTTAATAGGTCTGTCTTTCTATGTTGTGTGGTAATCTTCCCTTGCAGTTTTTAGAATTCTTTCTTTTTTCTGTACTTTTATTGTTTTGATTATTATGTAGCAAGATGACGTTCTTTTCTGGTCCTATCTATTGGGTGTTCTGTATGCTAATGCCTTGATATGCACCTCCTTTTTAGGTTAGAAAGATTTTTATCTATGATTTTGTTAAAAATATCTTCTGAGTTTTAAAGTGGGATTTTGCTGGTTCCTCTATTCTTACTATTCTTTGATAGGTCTTTTCATAGTGTACTAGATTTCCTCTATGTTTTATATCAGGATTTTTTAGATTTAACATTTGATTTGACTGATGTATTCATTTCTTATATTGTATCTTCAATACCTAAGAGAGATTTTCTATTCCACGTCTTGCATTTTTTTGGTGAAGTTTGACTCTGGTAGTTACTATTTAAGTTCATCAAGTTTTCATTTTCACGATTCTACCAGTTTGGGTTTTTTTT
>NW_004949255.1:126014-127232 GCF_000317375.1 Microtus ochrogaster | reverse complement strand
GCACTGATTTATGAGTTTGTCTGTGATGAGTGGGTATTTTGTTTCCTAGTTTCTGTTTCCTCTCTGGGTTTTCAGAGAGCATGATGACTTGTGTTGCCTATTTTTTGGGGGGGCTGCTCAGCTGGTGTGTTCAAAAGGAATGTTTGTTTTGTAGGAGGCTGGGATACAGTGATGAGTGGCAGAAGACTAGAAGAAGATGGTTTGTGTGGTCAACAGAGTGAGTCTGCTGCTGGTGATCTGTCACAGCATTAGGGACAAGACTGAGGGACAGGGTCTTGGAGAGCAGAGAAGGGAAGAGGAGAAGGTTTATGGGAAGCCTATCTTGTTTTCTGCCAGATATGGTTTATATTTTAACAGGAGGTGCCTGCTGGAGTTAGGGGTTAAGATACTGCAACAAATGCGGAATGAGGTAAGGAGGGGAAGCTCTGTAGGATCCACAGGAGCTATGGGCAAGAGAGAAGTGAGGTTGCAGCTGGAAATCTGTTGCAGTGCTAGTTAGGGACGAAGACTGAGTAATTGGGTCTATCAGAACAGAAAGAGCTCTAATCTCATAATATTTCAAATCAAGTGCTTTGGTGGGAGAGCAATTATGTATAAATGACAATTATATGTATTCCTGTTTCACCTACTGTAAGCTAGTGTCCTAGACAAAAGAAACTTTAATCCACAAAGCAGTATAACAACAACAATTATCTGTTCATCAATTTATAATGCCTTTAGGAATCAAACATAAAAATCTTTTTGTTGGATTCTTTCTGTGGATTTCATTCCAATTTTAGGTGATATCTTAATTCTTAATATGTTAATTAGGAACTTTTATATGGCTGTCATTAATATTATAAAACATAAAATGCTTATATGTGACAAGAGTCTTTGTCTTTCATTGATCTGGTAAAATATAGTCACTTCAAAGTAAAATTATATGATATTCAGATGAAGAAAAGATGAATGGAAAGAGACACAATTATATAATATAATATGAGGACATATTTTTGCTTCATGTCCTATAAAGGAATGTGCAGGTACACATTGTGAAGAGCTTCATAGGGACATGTTGTTAATATTTTTCTTCATTTTGAGTTATATGTCACCTAGAGAGGTGATAGAGACAGAAAGAAAACAAGGTTCAAAGTCATAGGATTAGCAAAGCCAGATACACAGAGATGATGATGATGTGTGCAAAGTTCAGAAGATGATAGTGACAGGGGCACCAACACT
>NW_004949255.1:122042-124098 GCF_000317375.1 Microtus ochrogaster | reverse complement strand
CATACTGTTAACATTAGAACACACACTTGAGTAACCCAGAGCAGACAGATAAAATCATTTCCTGTCTGACCATCATATAATGCTTGAATATCCATACAGCTCATGCACATTCCTGCCGCGCACTGTGGCCCCTGTCTGCGCGCTGTGCGCTAGACCCCAGTTCGAGAGCTTCGGGCAAGGTGCTGGAGGTTGAGAATACTCACGCAGAGACAGACTGACACACAGACCTTCAATCACTGGTACCAAAAGCCCCTCTTTATTAACACCATGTAGACTTAAATACACTGCAATCAATGGCCAACAGGTGAAAATCCCATCCTCTGATCCTCTAAGCTAGGCACAGCTTCTAGTAAATTTAATTACAAGGTTCTAGGAGGGAAAAGCTGCTGAAAGCCAGGACTCATTAATCCCAACTTCCAGCTGAAGGCCAGGACTTAATTGGTCCCAACACATTCCCTGCAAAGAGTAGAAGGTTAATCAGACATTGGCAGGCTTAGATGTCATTTAGGGTGGACTCCACTGCTGTGATCAGATTTTCACCCTCTCCTTTGTTCCTGGCAACACTGATGTTAAAACTCACTATCACCTCTGTTCCTCCTTAGAATTTGAAATGTGTGAAAGGAGGGAGGAAACACCACACAACTGCCTTGCCTTCAGCTTTCTAACCCAATAGGACAGAGAGGACAGGTGAGAAGCAGTGCTTTGTAGAAGACCATTACGACAATTTCCTTTTTATAGAGTGTGAATAGGGAAGCAGGGTTTCTCAATGAAGCAGAGTTAACAAATTCTGGCTAATTTATCTAGCTAGCTTGCCCTTTAGCTGTCTCTGTCTCCTGAGTGCTCATATCAGAGACATCCACTGCATGACATTTATGTTGGTTCTGGGGTGTGTTCACTGGTCCTAATCCTTGCATAGTCAACACTTTATCCACTGAGTCATCCCCACAGCAACTGCCTGATTTTCTGACCTCTGATTCAAAAATCATGGCTTTCTTTTCTCATCCCTCTTCCTTAAAGCTACTAAGATCTCTAGTTGCTTTTTCTTTCAAAGTTCAATAAATCTGGGTTCTTAATTTCTTTATGTGAGATTAGTTACTTATAAATTGGACTCTGCACTCTTTAGTGACACAGCTAATGGTATAAAAAGGAATAACATGAAACTTCTCCCAGCAAGAAGGGCTTAGAGGCTTGTCCTGCTGATAGTAAATTTAACCCTTGCCTTAAGATAAAAGCACCTTTTCTGAGCTGTAGTTGAGAGACTGCAACCTTTCCTCCTCCAGCAAGGATCACACCCTCCCTGCACTTCTCTCTGGAGCAGCATCTGACCTGAAGGAGACAAGTAAGTAGGAGAGTAGGTAGGAAGTGGGGTGAACAGACACAAACAAAATAGTATTAACAGGTTATACAATGCAAACATAGAAATGGGCGGCAAAGTTAAGGTAGCTGTGGGAGACACAGTGATTATGACATGCTGACACCACAATTATAATTTGGCATTGAATCTATAGTTCACATTGCCAACTGTTCCACTGAAAACATGAAATGACTCCAACCTTGACAGAAACAGACTTTACTGTCTATGACTTCCATCTTCAAGAGTTAGTGACATGGAAGACTTCTTATGTAACCCCAGGTTAAACAAGAAAACCTCTCTCTGGGGCAGTCTTCCTCTTTAAGCAGAGTTTCTTGTTTTCTTACAAGGTTTAGTTGGACCTAAGACCTTTACCTCTTAAAGTTCCATTTTTTTTTCAGAAAAAAACACATTGCATTTTTGCAATAGAAATGGTAAGCCAAAGTGAACAGAGATGACACACATGCTTCGCTTTAGACCTTAGTATTTCATGCAAAAAAAAAAATGGGTCAATAAAAGGTGAGGAAAATAACTTCTGATCTGAGAAAAAACAGTAATTTCTGCTCTTTGTGTCACAGCATGATAAAACAGACCTACAGTGAAACCTAGGCATCTGGAGGAGGGTTAAAGAGGATAACTACAGTGTTGTAGTGGTTCTTCTGTGTATTTTCTTCTTTAGTGTGAACATCAGAGTCAGTTTGTAGA
>NW_004949255.1:120174-121942 GCF_000317375.1 Microtus ochrogaster | reverse complement strand
GAGTTCGAGACCAGCCTGGTCTACAAGAGCTAGTTCCAGGACAGGCACCAAAGCTACACAGAGAAACCCTATCTCAAAAAAAAAAAAAAAACCCAAGAAGAGGAACAACAACAACAGCAGCAGCAACAAGAGCAAGGAGAAGAAGCAGAAGCAAAAGAACAGCAAGAACAAAAACAACAAGAACAACAAGAAGAAACAGAACACACCATTCAGAAGCTGCAAGTGTATATGGGTGTTGTGTATACCTAGTGCTTGTGGAGGCCTGAAGAAGAATCAGGATTGTTACTTTCTTTCTGCTGACCCCGCTTACCTGGCCTGCCTGTAATCTTAGACCCTGGGGAGAAGAGAAGCTAGAAAATCCATAGCTGTAAATACATTGGAGCAAACAAAACTTGGAAGTCTGCGCTCTGGACAGCTTGTTTACTGGAGTAATTTGCTAGTCTATAAATAGCATAAAAACAAAGACACAGGTGAAATACACCTAGTTTGCATACATGGGTTAGATTGAGGGCAAGCAGGCATTATCAAATACCAAATTCTACCTGATAAGATAAGGAAAGGGAAGTATTCAGAAAAATTAAACAGTGGGACTTGGAACCAAAGGAACAGCACAGAAGTTACACAAAGAAACACCATGAAAGTATTTCCTAGTCTGAGACTTCACTTTTTGGCATAGGTTGAATAATGGTCATGTACACAACCTTACCCCAAAACAAATGGATCTGGGAGCTTGAAATTTAGAGATACTGTATATTTTTATGTTAATTAACATTTTTGTGCAACTTGAATGGGACTATTTCTGTGTATGTGTGCATACTATTTCATTAATAAAAAAATTTTTAGTTTTCATTGCAAAGTAATGCTAGATAACAGAATAAAAGATCAACACTTGCGTTATGGAAGAGCCTATTACCAAAGAGCATGGAAGGAGGGTGATGTGCAGAATAGAGAAAAGGGCAGGACAAAGCTAATTCAAAAATATTAACTTAACTACTAATTAAGGGAAATATAAAAGTTGAAGTCATTAATCAGGCTGTAGACTTCATACCGACACTCATCTGGACACAAATGCACAGAGTATCTTAAGGAGGTCACTTGCCTAAATAGGAAGAGTAGAATCTGTCTCCTTACCATAACTCATATGGGCACAGGTAGAGAGTCTATCTGTAATCTGTCTCACTTTTCTTTCTTTCACTACATATCTTGATTTCTGGCTTAGTTAATTTGCATTGCAGTAACAAAACATGATGCCCAAGGAAGCACAATGGGTGGGTCTATGTTGAAGGTGGTTCATTTCCTCTCTCTCTCTCTCTCTCTCTCTCTCTCTCTCTCTCTCTCTCTCTTTCCTCCTCTTCTCTTTATCTGACACTGAAAGTGCAGTGAAAACTTTGTAGGGATTCGGTATTTTTTATTATAAATGAAAAAATTACCATACAAAGTAAGGGGCTTCATTATGTTTTCCATATATTATCAGTGTACTGTGTTCTGATTCTCTGCCATTTCTATTTTCTTTTTTTTTCTTTCTTTTTTTTATTGAGAAAAAAAAATTTCCGCCTCCTCCCAGCCTCCCACTCCTCCCGCCCCCCACACTCCTCTCCCCCTCCCTCTCAAGTCTGAGGAGCAGTCAGGGTTCCCTGCCCTGTAGAAAGTCCAAAGTCCTCCCCCCTTCATCCTGGTCTAGGAAGGTGAACATCCAAACTGGTTAGGCGCCCACAAAGCCAGAACAAGAAGTAGGATCAAAACCCAGTGCCATTGTCCTTGGCTTCTC
>NW_004949255.1:105464-120074 GCF_000317375.1 Microtus ochrogaster | reverse complement strand
ATTGAAAAATTACTTGAGTAGTGTTTAAAAGTCATTGGTTCTATATGGATCAAGTTGATGACACTTGGTGTGATAGTTATTCTAATCTGTCCATTCAACTGAATCGAAAGATACCTTGCATGTTGGCATGCATATATACAGTGTGTGAAAACTGTTTCAGACAGGACTGACATGCTGCTTGGTGACTGCAAAGAGACAGCCCTGAGTAGGGTTGGGCTTCTCGGTGTTGTAAACATGGCATGTGAAGAGATGAAATGGAATAAAGGTAGCAAATAAGTTGGCAAGTCCATTTCTTTTATGAGTAACTGTTCCCACATCTATCGGAAGACATCAGATTCTACTTTATTCAGATTTTCAGAATGTACTCAATGCCAGAAACAGTCCAGGGGACTTATAGACTTTCAGCATGGATTTGGATGCTAAAAAATCCATCTTCCTAAATTAGGAACAAGGATCTCTGACTCTCCAATATGACTCCCCAGTATAACCATGGCTGAAATACCCAGCTACTGTCATATGAGCCAATATAACCAATTCCATTTTATAATGAGCTTATACATACACTGTATGGATTTCTTCTCTCTAGAGATAAAACCTTGACAAGTCAAATGCAATTTTAACAACATGAAACAGAAAATATGGATCTATTGTCTACATACCTTTAATCTGATCCATAAAATATTTGTAATTTTATTCGAGAAAATTTCATGTACATTTTATTGTGTTTACATTATAAAATCATATAGGTATTAATGTACTTCTAATTTCATATGCCACTTATTTTTTCATAACACATATAAGTTAAATTGTTCTAAATTTTCTTTCTCTGTTGAATCTTTGCATGGTTTGCATGGGCTTGAGTAGCAGGATGACTGTGGTCTGTGGCCTCATAAAATGAATTTGGATAAGTTCATTTTGTTTCTAATTTATAAAAAAAAATTGAGGGGTATTTGTATTAGCTCATCTTTGAAAGTCTAGAAAATCTACAGTGATTGCAAGTTTTTCTGAGTATAATAGTCTGGGTTTGAATTTGTAGTCTCTTAGAATCTGTGGAACATCTGTCCAATCATTCCTCGTTTTTAGAGTCTCATTGAGAAATTAGGTATAAGAAGTCAGCTTTTGTATGTTACTCGGTCTTTTTTGTTGTGGCTTTCTTTCTGGTCCAATATATATATATGCTTCTTGTATCTTAATAGGCATGTCCTCCTATGGGTTAGGAAAATTTTCTTTTATGATTTTACTGAAAATATTTCTGGGCTTTTGAAATGGGATCCTTTCCCTTTCTCTTTTCCCATTATTTTTAGGATTGATCTTTGTATAGTGTCCTAGATTTCCCACATGCTTTGTGTCATGAATTTTTTTAGATTTAGCATTTTATTTTTGTTTCAGAGCTTTCAGATGTGCTCTTAAGTCACTGGTGTGAGCATTCTCCACTTTCTTTATGTGGGCAATTAGTGCTATGAACTTTTCTCTTAGCACTGCTTTCATACTGTCCCATAGATTTTGGTATGTTGTGCCTTCATTTTTATTGAATTATAGGAAGCCTTTAATTTCTTTCTTTCTTCATTGACATGATGATAGTTCAAATTTTTACTGCTCAATTTCCATGACTTTGTAGACTTTCTGAGAGTAGGAATGTTAAATTCTAAGTTTAAACCATGATAATTCGATAAGATACAAGGGGTTACTCCAAGGTTATTTTTATCTGTGGAGGTTTGCTTTGTTACTGAGTATGTGGTCAATTTTAGAGACGGTTCCAAGAGGTTCTGAGAAGAAGGTATAATCTCTTATGTTTGGGTGGAATGTTCTATAGATGTCTGTTAAGTCCGTTTGAGTCATGACATCTGTTAATTCTCTTATTTCTCTGTTAAGTTTCTGTCTGATTGACCAGTGTATTCAGCTTAAATGGAGAGTTGAAGTCTCCTACTGTTAGTGTGTGGGGTTTGATGTGTGATTTAAGCTTTAGTAACATTTCATTTACATGTAAGAGTGCTCTTGTATTAGGGGCATAGATGTTCAGGATTGAGACTTCCTCCTGATGGGTTGTTCCTGTTATCAGTATAAAGTGTCCTCCATCTCTTCTGATTGATTTTAGTTTGAAGTCTATTTTGTTAGATATTAGGATAGCTACACACCCTTGTTTCTTAGGTCCATTTGATTGGTAAACCTTTTCCCAACCCTTTACTCTGAGGAAATTTCTGTCCTTGAGATTCAGATGTGTTTCTTGTACACAGTAGAAGTCTAGATCCTGTTCTCATATCCATTCTCTTAGCTTGTGTCTTTTTATAGGTGAATTGAGTCCATTGATATTAACAGATATTAATTACCAGTAGTTGCAAATTCCTGTTATTTTTTGGTAATAATGGTTGTGGGCTTCTCTTCTTTGAATTTTGCTGGTGGGAGGTTATCTGTTGCCTGTTTTTGTGGATGCATGTAGCTTCCTTGAGTTGGGGTTTTCCTTCTAGTACTTACTATCTGTATGCCTGGGTTTTCTGATGCATAATGTTTAAATCTGATCCTGTCATGGAATATTTTTGTTTTCTCCTTCGATGGTGATTGAAAGCTTTGCTGTGTATAGTAGTCTGGGCTTGCATACGGTATCTCTTAGTGTCTGCAGCACATCTGCCCAGGACTTTCTGGCTGTCATGGTTTCCACTGAGATGCTGAGTGTTTAATTCTGATAGGTCTACCTTTATATGTTACTTGAACTTTTTCATTTGCAGCTAATAATATTTCTTTATTCTGTGTTTTACATTTTGATTATTATATGGTGAGGGAACTATTTTTTTTGATCCAGTCAATTTGGTGTTCTGTAAACTTCTTGTACCTTCATAGGAATATCCTTCTTTAGGTTGTAAAAGTATTTTTCAATGATTTTGTTGAATATATTTTCTGTGTCTTTGAGGTGGATTTCTTCTCCTATTCCTGTTACTCTTAGGTTTGATCTTTTCATGCTGTACCAGATTTCCTGGATGTTTTGTGTTAAGAATTTGTTAGCTTTAATATTTCTTTGACCAATAAGTCAATTTTCTCTATAGTATCTTCAATACGTGATATTCTTTCTTTTATCTCTGATATTCTGTTGGTTATACTTGCCTCTTGTTGAAATAGGAGTGGTGGGGCTGCGTCCCCAACACCCCAGCCGCCTGCTCGGCTAGCTTATGCCCCAAAATAGTTACACGGACACTGTATTCATTTAATCACTGCTTGGCCATTTCTATCTAGCCTCTTCTAGGCTAACTCTCGCACCTGGACTAGCCCATCTCTAATAATCTGCTGTAACCCATAAGGTGGCTTACCAGGGAGATTCTAGCCTATGTCCATCCTGGGTCGGAGCTTCATCGCGTGTGCCTCAGAGAGCAGAGCTCTCGCCTCTGCCCGCAAGAGTGGAGCATCGTGTCTCTCTGAGGCATCTGCCCCCGAGAGGAGAGCTGTCGAGTCTCTGACCTCACTTCCTCTTCCTCCCAGCACTCTGTTCTGTTTACTCCTCCCACCTATCTTCTAACCAATGAGGGCCAAGCAGTTTCTTTTTATTTAACCAATGACCTTCCTCCATCAGCCTCTGTAGTTCCTATTCATTCACCCAAATTTTCCATATCCATAATTCTTCTATTTGCATTTTTTATTGTCTCTTCTTTTCTTGAACAGTTTACTTCACCCGTTTGATTGTTTTTTCTTGGTTTTCTTGAGTTTTTTTGAGAGATTTATTAATTTCTTCTAATTTTTTGTTTGTCTTTTCCTCCATTTCTCTAAGGGATTTTTTCATTTCCTCTTTAAAGGTCTCCATCATCTTCATAAGGTTATATTTAAAGCCATTTTCTTCTGCTTTTTCTGAATTAGGATCATCAAGTTGTGTGATCACTGGATTCTGGTGTTACCTTGTTGCTTTTTAAGTTGTTGGATGAATTCTTGCATTGGTGCCTACCCATCTCTTCCTTCAGTTGATGCTGTCAGTGTCTTTGTGTCTTGGTCCAATCCTTGTAGTGGCTGTCTGAGTCTTTGGGAATTGTTCTTGGTCTACTCTGTACTGTCAATGTCTGTATCTCAGGGAGCCACTGAGGTCTCTTTTAGCCTGCTCTCTTGGTCTTCTCTCCTAGTTTGCTCTCTTGGTTCAGTCTGTGCAGTCACAGCTTGTGCTTTAGAGTACCTCTCTTGGCCCTCTCTTTTGGGCCTCTTAGCAGGAAACTCTCCTGCCTGTGGGCTGGCTAGATATGCTGAGGCAGGTGGGGAGAGGCACCTGAGGATTTGCCCCTCTATGAAGGTCCTAGAGAGTGGAGTTCCCTCCAGGCAGTTGGTCACTTACCTTTTGGTCCTTTCAATGTTGTAAAAAGCTGTGTTTTAGAGTTCCACTGTGGTTGCAGGAGGAGAAGTAAGTTTGGGGGCAAGATGTGACTTGTAGCTTGTGGTGGGGGATGGGGGGATGGTGGTGGGTATTGTGGCAGCCTACCTGCAGGAAACTCTCTTGATTCCTGACTAGATACGCTGCAGGGGTTGAATAGGGGCTCAGGGTTTTGCCCTACTATTGTAGGTCCTAGAATGTGAGGTGTCTAGTGGCATGGCTGGTCACTCACCCCTTGGTCCTCTCTGTATTGTAGCAAGCTGTGTTTCAGAGTTCCACCAACCTTACAGGAGAATAGGTGAGTTTGGGGATAGGATTCAGCTTGTAGCTTGTGAGGTCTGGTGGATGGGGGTGGGTATTTGGGCAGCCTACATGCAGGAAACTCTCTTGGTGGCTGGCTAGAAAAGCAAGGCAGTTGGGAGAGGCAAAATCCCCGGCCCCACTGTGGAAATTTTAGAGAAGTGGGTGTTCTGCCAAGTGGTTGGTCACTCACCTATTGGTCCCCTCTGCATGATAGCAAGTTGTGTTTCCCTAGATTTAATATTTTCTTTAACCAAGTATCTATTCCTTATATTGTATGTTCAATGACTGAGAGAGATTATTTTATATCTTGTATTCTATTGGCAAAGCATCCGTTAGTAGTTCCTGTTCCAAGTTCATTCATTTTTCATTTCCAGCATTCCCTCAGTTTGGACTTTCTTTATTGCTTCTATTTCCATTTACAGGTCTTGGACAGTTTTATTCTTTTCCTTTAATTGTTTGTTTATAGTTTCTTGGCATTTTTTAAGGGATTCATTCATTTTGTCCAATTGCTTGTTTGTGTTTTCCTGACTTCCCTTTAGGGATTTATTCATTTCCTTTATACAGAACTCTATCATCTTCTTACAGTTGGTTTTTAATTCTTTTTCTTATGCTACAGCTGTGTAGAAAGTGTTTTGTTCCTTGGTTTTTGTTTCCTCTCTGGATTTTAGGAGATTGTTGGAAGCTAAGGGGAGGAGTATACAGAGTTCACTGGCCAGTGAGAGCATCAAGAATCATGGATGGGGGTGGGAGAGGAAGCTCCCCCTGGTGTTCTGTTGTTGGGCTAGGGATTACCCTGAGGATTCAATCTGGGGGAAACAAGAGTGGAGAAGGTCTTGGGGTGGGTGGCCTACATAGTCCTTTCGTGGGCATGGACTGTGTTTGAACAGGAAATATATGCCTGAGTTGGGGGTTGGGACACAGTAATCATGGAGCCTTGGAGGATTAACTTCTATTAGAAGCTGGAGAGTGGGGATGTTGAAAGTGAATGGCCTAACTGGTCTCATGGAATATGTGGCCTGTGTTTGAACGGGGGGAAGGGTATCTGTGTCTGCCTGAATCGAAAATGTAGTATTTTTAAATAAAAACAAAACAGAAAAGGAGAAGGGAACGACTGACAAAAAAGCTTAGGTTTCACTACTGGCCTAGCATTCTTGAGGACCTTGGCTTGACCTCCAGTGCCTTTCCCATTAGTTGGGTATTAGTTAAGTATATTGATTTCTTTCAGCTGTTATTATAAATTATGAAAATCAGTAGCTCAAAGCAATAAAAGCATCACTCTCAGGTGGAGCTACAAATCCAACTCTAAAATTTATATTTTTAATAAATCCTTGAGAATTTAACATAATGTATTTTGATCATATTATAGATCTCAATTTTTCACAGGTCATGCTCTCTGTCCTTAATTCCATATTCAATTAACTTTGAAGTGCTGTCTTCTCTTCCTGTTTCTCTTCCTCTCCCTTCTACTTCTTCTTTTCCCCATTGAGTCAAGTTTGGGTTACCTAATTATTTTTGGGAGTGGGACCTGAACTGGAGTTGGTTTCCCTCCCCCAGATGCTATAACATGCCAGTGGAACTTCAGCTAGTACTCCTCCTGCTATGCTATGATTTTGTCGGGTTAGAGCTAGTATAAGACTTATACTTTATCCAATTTTTGGAAATGTTTATTCTTACCACAGGTAATCCAGGTGTTTATTTGAGTAATGAACATTCTTATAAACTGTATTACCCCCAGACCATGGTTTAGTTGTTGCTGTTGTTGTGGTTGTAATTGTCAGTTGTCTTCTTCTTCATCATCTTCTTCTTCCTCTTACTTTCACTTTCCAAGTTTAAATCATATTTGAAAAACTCTAGACTTGTTTGATACATTTTATTTAAAGAAGTTCTTCCAAATGTCTTAAGAGGGTTTAAAATGATCCATGTCCCATCCAGCTTTAGCACTGGGATGAGTGTATAGAGATGTTACAGTTCTAAGACAGGGCCTCCAAAATGGCAGTGCTGATGGCAATGTTTTAGGGAGATGGTCCAACTCTCCGCAGGGTTTGGCCATGCTAAAAGACTTGTTTTTTCCCCCTGAGAAACAGAAACTGAAATTTTTCTCAGAAAGCCTTTAAATAATATCTGAACACTCCTCAGTGCAGTAACCATATGTGAATGCTCTTGACCATGGCTGACCTGTCTCTTCTCTATGATCAAGTCCCCAGGCTAACCCAACTGGATATTCCAGAATCAGAGTTCAGTGGACATGGAAAAGATAAAATTAAGTGAAGCTACATAAGTTCAGAAAGGGAAAACAATATTATCTCTCTCATTTGCAGATCTGACCTATAATGTATACATGTATATATGTAAAGGGGTAAAGCTAAAGTCTAAAGAAAGGAACTTTTGAAAAGACTAGGATTAATCCAGGAAATAACCTGAAAAATTGACAAATGAGATGACATGAAATTAAAAATTATTTTGCCTTGCAAAGAAAATAAACACCATAATGAAAGACAACCTACATAATAAGAAAAAGTCTTTGTCAGATAGCTGATTCATATTGAGAATGTATAAAAATTCCAAAATTAAATATCTCCAACTCCAAATCTTTCAGCATATAAATGAGCCAATGGACTGAACAGATAGACCTCAAAAGGAGAATGAAAACAGTGAATGAAGTTTAAAATTTAATATTTTTAAATTAATTAATTTTTTTAAAAAAATTATCTTTTGTCATAATATATACCAATCCAAGTCCCCACTTCCTCCACCCTCCCCTTCCATCTACCTTTTCCCCATCCTACTCCCCATTCACTCCTCAGAGAGGGTGAGGATTCCCATGGGAAGTCACAAAGTCCAGCACATTGTTTTGAGGTAGAACCAAAAAACCCTGCCCGCCCCACTGTATTTAGGTTGAGCAAGGTATTCCTCCAAAGAGAATAGCTTCCAAAAACACACATAAGCAATAGGGATAAATCCTGGACTCACTGCCAGTGGCTCCACACTTTGCCCCAGTCATAAAACTGTTATCCACATTCAGAGGGCCTAATTTGGTAATATGCTGGTTCCCTGTCAGGCTGGGATTGGTGAGCTCCCATTATATCAGGTAAGCTGTTTTAGAAGGTATCCCCATCATGGTCTTGACATCTTTGCTGGTATTCTCACTCCTTCTACTCTTCAAGTGAACTTTGACAGTGGGGAAGACAGAACTGAATGCTGGAAGAAAGAAAGGTGGAGTAAGGAAGAGACACCATGGAGCCGCCAGAGACAGACATGCCAAATTTTCTCAGCAAGCCACTGCCACAGGGCGATACACAGATTAATAAAAATGGGTTAAACTAAGATGTAATAATTAGCCAATAAAAAGTTAGAGCTAATGGGCCAAGCAATGCTTTAATTAATATAGTCTCTGTGTGGTTATTTCGGGGCTAAGGTAGCCATGTCGCCAGGACCAACAAGCACCCTCTTCCTTGCAACACAGTCCAATGCTCCATGGTTGACTCTGCATCTGCTTCCATCTGTTGCTGGATGAAGATTCTATGGTGACATTTAACGTAGTCATCAGTCTGACTACAGGGAAGGCCAGTTCAGGGACCTTTCCATTATTGCTTAGGGTATTATCTGTGGTCATCTTTGTGGATTTCTGGGAATTTTACTAGTGACAGGCTTTTTGCTAGCCCCATAATGGCTCCCTTGTATATAATATGTTTTAATCAAATCTACTCCATCATTCTCTCCTTTTCAGTTCTAATCCCCACTATTACATTTTCCTTCCAATATCATGTACTGCCTTAATTAAAAATATTATGCTCTGAGTCCATTTAGTTTAACCTCTATATGCATTGATGTGAGAGTATGGGTAGCCTCTCATAGCCCACATACAGACAATATTGACTCTCCCGCAGCAATCATCAACTGCTAATAGCTTTTCACCAGGAGATAGGACATCATGAGTCCAACCTCCTACCGTGATCCATGCTGGGAGTTTGGGTGGCTCAATTATATCCAGGGTTCCACGTGTAGTCCCAATCATTTCAACTTCATGTGTACAGCTGCACTACTATAACTGCCAAATACTGCACACTGATCAGACACATTGATCAAAGCATTAGAACTGAGAATATGTATAAGCCCACTCTCCTACAGCCACCTGATTCTTGACAAAGAGGCCAAAGATAAACCTTGGAGAATAGATAATATCTTTAATAACTGGTCTGATTATTTGCATAGTTCCATGTAGAAGAACAAAACTATATATATAATTATCTCATCCCTGCAAAAATAATTGATCACTGGTTAATGCCAGTCATTTTCAAGAGATCTTTTCTTTAGACTTTACCTACACATTCACCTATCTACATCTATTCACATGTACATTGGAGGCCACGATCTGCACGTGAGGGAGAGCATTTTGTTTTCTCATTCTGAACTTGTGCTTCCTCACTTAACATTGTATTTTTCCATGTCCATGGAGCTCAGATGCTGAAATTGCCACATGGGTTAATGTAGGAACTTGGTCCGACAGAGGAGACAGATCAGCGTGTGACAAATGCAAGTCAGGAATGCTCAGTCAGCACTTAAGGGCTTTCTGAGAAATGATTCAGTTTCTGTTTCTCAGCAAAACCAAGCCCCGGCCTAGTGGGAAACAGACAAACACCCTAAAATATCACCATCATCTCTGAGATTGTGGAGTCCCTGTCTTAGATATTTAATCTTTCTATACTCTCATCCCAGTGCCAAAGCTGGATGGGAGCAGGATCATTTGAGCACTCTTAAAGATAGTTGGAGAGTTTCCTTAACTTCAGTCTATCAAGGCAAGGCAAGATGTATTAAGTTTAGAAAGTGAAGGTAAAATTAAATGAAATATAAACAAGAAACAATAATACTTAGGGAAGAAAACCATTTACAGGAACATTTACTCAAATAAATAATAACCAGCTCATTTTGGTAAGAATGGGCATTTCTATGAATCTGGATATTTATAAGTCTTATACAAGCCCAAAGCAGACAACATTACAGCATACAGGAAAAGTTGGGCACAAAAACCCACTGCTAGATGAGCACCATTAGTTTCTGATAGCTTCTAGGACAGGGAGCAATGTGACCACACTCTGGGGCAGGCTACATTCCCAGGAGGAGTTAGACAACCCAAACTGGGCTCAATAGGAGAAATAAGAGTAGCAGGAAGAGTAGGAGGAGGAGGTACAGGAGGAGGAGAGGACAACTTAACAGTCTGTGAAAAGAAAAATAGGGATGGAGAAAGAAAAAAACTACATTGTTTTAAATTCTCAAAGAATTAATACGGATAAGATTTTTAAAGTGTATATTCTAGGTACACCTGAGAATAAGTTTTTTACACGACTGTTTGTAAAAACAGCAAAAGAAATTAATGTACCTACTATTTTGTTGTTATTGTTGTTGGCAGTGGTGCAAGATCTCTCTCTCTCTTTCTCTCTCTCTCTGTGTGTGTGTGTTTCTGTGTCTGTGTGTGTCTGTGTCTGTGTGTGTCTCTGTGTGTGTGTCCCTTCTATTGATTTTGCTGGTGTGACATTATTTCATAGACTTTCATGGGCATAGGTTACCTCCGTTGGTTGAAGTTTTTCTAGTGCCTTCTGTGCGGCAGTATTTGTTAATAGATATTATTTAAATATATCTTAAATGGAATATTTTATTCTTTTCCAACTGTGTTGATTGAAAGCTTTGCTGGATATAGTAGTTTGGGCTGGCATCTATGGTCTCTTAGAGTCTATTGCACATCTGTTTAAGCTTTTTTTGGTTTTTGGAATCACCGTGGAGAAGTCAGGTTTAATCCTAGTAGGCCTACCTTTATATGTTACTTGGTACTTTTCCCTTTGAGTTTTTTTAATTCTTTCTTTGTTTTGTATGTTTAGTGTTTTGATTATTATGTAGCAGGAGGATTTTCTTTTCTGGTTCAAGCTATTGAGAGTTCTGTATGCTTCTTATACCATGATAGGCACCTCCTTTTTTAGGTTAGAAAAATTTTCATCTATGATTTTGTTGAAAATATTTTCTGGGCTTTTGAGCAGGGATCCTTCTTCTGCTATTCCTACTGTTCTTTGGCTTGGTCTTTTCTTAGTGTTCCATATTTTTTCTATATTTTATATCAGTATTACTTTAGATTTAACATTTGATTGTCTGATTATCTATTTCTTCCATTGTATCTTCAATACCTAAGAGAGATTTTCTCTTCTGTCTTGTTTGTGAAGCTTGTCTCTGTAGTTACTGTTTGAGTTCATTAATTTTTAATTTTCAGGATTTCCCCAGTTTGTGTTTTCATTATTACTTCTATTTCCATTTTTAGGTATCAAACAGTTTGATTCATTGAGTTCAACTATTGGTTTGTATTTTGTTGGCTTTTTTAAGGAATTATTTTATTTATTTCTTTTGATTGTTTGTATTTTCCTGGATTCCTCTCAGGGATTTATCAATTTCTTCTTTCAGGACCTTTATTATCTTCATATAGTTAGATTTAAGGTCTTTTTCTTGAGCTTCATTTATGTTGAAATATTCAGGCTCTGTTGTGGTAACATAGTGGTCTCTCCCTGGAGAGCTCTATTGATTATTTTTTATTTTGTTGTCTTGACATCTAGGTTTGGGATGCTAGTAGCTCTAGGCACTAATTTATGAGCTTGTCTATGATAGTCACGTGCTTTGTTCCCTGGTTTCTGTTTCCCCTCTGAGTTTTCAGAGAGCATGATGGCTGTCAGTTGCCTGTGTTTTCAGGGCTGCTCAGCAGGTGTGTTCACAGGGAATGGTCGCTGGGCTAGAGGCTGGGATATAGTGATGAGTGACAGGAGGTTAGAAGGGTATGGTTCCTGCAGTCCACAGGAACTGTTAACATGGATGGAGGGTGTCTGTTGCTGGTGATCTGTTATAGCACTAGGGACAAAACTGAGAGATGGGGTCTAGGGAACCAAAGAGGGAGAGAGGAGAGGTCGATGGGAAGCCTGCCTGGCATGGCCTATTTTTGAGTAGGAGGTGCCTGTTGGAACTGGGGTCTGGGATACTGCAACAAGTGTGTGTGGGGTGGGTGAGGTTAGGAGGGGATGGTCTATAGGATCCACAGGAGGTCTGGGCAAAAATGAAGAGAGGCTGTAGATGGTAATCTGTTCCAGTGCAAGGGAGAAAGACTTGCATCTACCAGAGCAGAAAGAGCTCTAATATCATAATGTTTGGAAGCAAGTATTTTAGTGTGACAACAATTATCTATAAATGATGGTTTTTACATAAAGTCTATTGCGACCTTCTGTAAGTTGTGTCTTAGAGAAGAGTCTTTAAGCAACAAAACATTAAAATAAGAAATGATTATATATGTGCATCAGTTTAAAATGTCTCTATAGAGAAAACATAAAAAATCTTTTTATTCAGTCATTTTTTTCAATGGTAGTTAATAATTAATTCTGAATATGTCAATTCTGAACTTTAAAAAGGTTGTTGTTCATATATTAAAACATAAACATAAAAAAGTCTTTGTCTTTTATTTATCTGGAAAAAGATATCCATTTCTTGGTAAAAATTACAGGATATTTAGATGGAAAAAAGTATATGGAAAGAGACACAATTATCTTCTGTACTATTAGGACACATTTCTGCTTCAAGTTCTAAAAAAATATGCAGGTAAAAATTATGAACAGCCCCATAAGGACATGCTACTAAATGTTTCTCTTAGTTCTGAGTTGCAGATCACCTAGAGCAGGTGATGTGGATTGGAGGGAAACAAGACTCAGCAGTCATAAGAATTAGCAATTAGCAAACCCAGATGCACAGAGACGGTGGTGTATGCCAAGTCCAGAGCAAGACAGTGAGAGAGGCACCAACACAACCAATCTCAAAGATAAGGCTGGGCACCTGACAGGACTAGGCTCTGGATGACTAACTGCCTTTGTTCCTATTCTTATGCCGTGCCCTACATGGAGATACGATAGGAAATCTCTATAGAGTAATTCAGTCTTCTCAGACTTAAGGCTTTTGAATAGTGTGTAGTTTAAAGATTCTCTTGAAAGAAACTTTTCAGCTTCATATGGAAATACGTAGACACAGAATACCTAAACCAGTCCTGAACAATAAAAGAATTATTTTTTGCTGCATTAGCTGGATGTATCCACTATCCCTGATTTCAAGCTGTACTACAGAGCTAAAGTTATAGGAATTGAATGGTATTGGCTCAAAAACAGACATACCAATCAATGGAATCAAAATGAAGACCAGACATAAATCCAAATTCCTAGTGACAACTAATTTTTTATAATGAAGCCAGAAACACACATTGGGGAAAAAAGATATATTCCACAGCTGGTGCTTGTGAAACTAGATGAACTTATGTGGAAGAATCCAAATACAGCCAGGTTGAAAGAGATATAGAGAGTAGGCAGAGTCAGGGAGATACCATGTAGCTGCTGAAGGAGAAGGGCATTCTGGAATTTTACCCAGTAAGTCACAGCCTCGTGGAGATACAAAAATAACAGGGTTAATTTAAGATGTAAAAGTTAGTTAATATGAAGCCTAAGCTAATAGGCCAAACAGTGTGGTAACTAAAAAAAGAAAGAAAGAAAGAAAAAAAGAAAGAAAGAAAGAAAGAAAGAAAGAAAGAAAGAAAGAAAGAAGAATCCAAATACATCCATACTTATTACCCTGAACAAAATTCAACCCCAAATGATTCAAGGCCGTCAACATAAAATTATTATTTATAGTTTAGTATATTTATGGGATTCCCTAGTGTATGAAACAAGTACATCTCTGACTCTTGTGCCTTTTCTTGAGTTCTTTTGTTTCTGTTTATTAATCCCAATGCATTCATATCTGTTTATTATCATTATATTATATTATAATCCTTTAGAAACCTGTCTGTTTTTTAATGAAAGGCAAAAAGGAATGGGTCCAAATGGGGGTAGAAATAGGGAGTAAGCAGCAGAAGTAGAGAGAGTGGGAAAAATAATCAGCATATATTATGTGAGAAAAAAATCTTTTGATGGTGAAGGGAAAAACAGAAAATATAATGAAAGATACAGTAATAGAGACAACATGGTAGTAGCATGGGAAAATAGGTAAACTAATGAAATAGAATAAAGATTCAGAATAAAGTGACAAAGCTATGGCCACTTAATTTTTGACAAGAAAAGCAAAATATACATTAAAAAGAGGCAGTCTATTCAGTGAATGGTGCTGCCAAACCTGGATTCTATTTGCAAAGGAATGAGCGTGGATTCATTTTATCCATCATACAAAAATCATTTGATATGGAACAAAGACTTTAGTACCAGTGAAATAAAAATGTCAATCAACAAACTGGCACATGAAGTGAACAGACAGCTTAAGAAAAGAAATAAAGAAAAGGAAGGAAGGAAGAAAAGAAAAAATAGAAAGAAAAGTGATCAATGAGTATCAAGAGAAATGACAAATTTCATATCACTAATTATCAGGGAAATGTAAATGAAAACCACTTTGAGAGACCACTTGACTGGGGTCATAATGACTCTCATCAACAAATCTGAGAATAAATGACAGGATGTGGGGTGAGAAGACTCTTCACTCACTATTGAAGGGGGTGAAAATAAAGTCAGGTGGAAATCAGTTTGGATATTTTTCAAAAACTTAAAAATATAACTATCATATGGCTCAATTGTTTCACTCCTGGACATATATCCAGAGAGCTCCTTACCCTACAAAAGAAACTTTCACTTCCAAGAATTTTTTTAATTATTTCTAATTTTTGAGAATATAATACATTATAATTACATCATTATGCTCTTCAGTTTCCACCACACCTTTTCATCTACCACTCCTGTATTCACTAGGGCAAAAAAACTGGAATCAATCAAGATGTCCGTCAACAGGTGAATGGATAATGAAAACTGTAGATAGATAGATGATAAATGATAGATAGATAGATAGATAGATAGATAGATAGATAGATAGATAGATAGATAGATAGATGATAGGCAGGCAGATAGACAGATAGACATGAA
>NW_004949255.1:101218-105364 GCF_000317375.1 Microtus ochrogaster | reverse complement strand
AGACAGATAGACATGAATCTATCCATAGCTTCATAAAGCACATTCTGACTGAATAGAGGTTTGAAGATGTGTATAGACTTTGGATTTGGTTAAATTAGTGTGTGATTATATATATTAAATATATATGATAAAATTAAATCAAAAAACACAAGCAAAAGGACTGATGCTCTAGTAATGTGTGTGACAGGACAGCACTGACAGTTTCTATCTAATAGAAATTACCTAGAAGTCCTCCTGCAGCTTCCGACTGGAAGGACCTCTAATTCCAGGTCTGAAAAAATGACTCTTGGATGCAAAATGATTGCATTTGGGTGATTTCCCCTGTCCTGGATCCCTGCAAACCCAGAAAGATTTCACATATATAACAATCTGAGGTCACTCACTTTCTGGTTTTCATTCCTGTGTTACAGCTTCTTTGCCTCTGGCATTCCCTATGGTGTGATACCTTGCAAAGCCTTGATGCCCAGTGGGGAAGAAGGGCAATGGGGGAGAGACTTGGTCCTGCCTCAACTAGATTTGCCAGGCTTAGTTGATGCCCATGGGAGGCCTTACCTCTTTGAGGAGTGGATAGGAAATGAGGGAGAAGGTGGGAGAGGGGAACTGTGGATGGAATGCAAAATGAATTTTAAAACCTTCACATGTATTTTGTAGTCCGTTTTACATTCCTAACTAGGACACAGGCTCTGTGGCCTCTGGCTTGGAGGAACATTTCCTCTCTGCTCTCTGCTCTGCTGTTATGCTCTGATGTTGTGTAATCTCAGGACTTTCACCTGTTTACATGGGTGGCACAGCCTCCATTCCTAGCAATAGTTCTGTGGGCATGTCCTAGCACATTGGTCTGACTATGCTTATAACCCTGTGGGAATATCCCTACTGAGCATCTGGGATAGAAGAGTCCTCTGCAATCTGTCCAAGTTTTCTAGGGTACAGATGCCACTTCTATCCAGAGTTGTTTTGCAAGGTTAACACCTAAATGTTAACTCTGTGTATTGCCTCTCCCTTCTATTTTTGTTTATACAAAAGCAGTCCTGGTAACCAAAAGGAAGCTTGACTTTGGCCAATTCTTGCTGGAAGGTAACATTCTATAACTTTAAGATCTCTTGAGACATGGAGGATGCGATAGGGGAATATATGTAAAAACTAAAGGCTGAGAGGAAGAATGACAAAGTAGGAGAGAGCCACCAGAGTCAGACATGCTGAATCTTTCCCAGTAAGCCACTGCCACATGGCGATATACAAATTAATAGAAATGGGTTCACTCAAGACCTGAGAGTTATCCAATAAAAGACTAGAGCAAATGGGTCAAGCAGTGTTTAAATTAATAAAATTTCTGTATGGTTATTTCAGGGCTAAGCTAACCTGGTGGCCGAGATGAACAAGCAGCTCCTCCCTGCAAGAAGGACAAATAAAAAAGCAGACAAAAAAAATTTTTAGGGGCTAAGATAGCCCAAGATAACGTGTGACATGCAGAATTCCAACTCTCCAAACTATTTGGAGTTCTAGTAAGTCAGCCTTGTAGGAAGTTTAGTGTAGGTTCAGCCTCCCCTCATCCCAAAACATCAGTTAATAGTTTCCTGTTATCGTTTAATCAGCCCTGCCTCACTACTGAACAGAGGCTTTCAGTTTCATTTCTCACTCAAAGTCCTTTTCTCAAAAATGCTTATTTATATTCATTCATGGGTGAAAGGAGAGTTGTAAGTCTACTGTGTGTCTGTTGATTAACCAGTGTTTTTAGCAAGCTTTTTAAATTTTTTTTTCCTTTTTCATTTTTTTTTCTTGTGCTGTCATTTCCCAATTTGTGCTCCATTGAAATTTTGAAGTAAGAAGACTTGATAGCACAGTCATTTTGTGTGTGTGTGTATGTTCAGGGCCTTGGGAAAGTTTCCCCAGCCATCAATAGTATTGTGTGTAGAGACTTGCTTACTGTGTATAGTGGGGCCATGATGGAAGGAAAAAGCTACTTTACTCCAGCTATCCTGGAGTGGATTGAGTCCCTGAGGTCACTTTAAGCAATAGTTGTGCAAATAACCAGACCAAATGCTGGTGAGAAGCAAGGAGGAGCATTCTCTGCTGACAGTCAAGTTCCTTCCTTACTCCCTGGTAATCTACACTCTTTCCCTAGAAAAGTGATTATCTGTCTTATAAACAAATATCTGAATCATCTCCTAAAGTAAGTGTGGAGGTAAAAATATTCTTACATTTAAATCAAAGGTCTTCAACCATAAATTTCAAAAGAATGTATTTTAAAATGTTATTCCCATAAGGATTACTTGAGGTTTCATGGAGTATTTCAACTTCCTATTTGTCATAATTTCTTAAAGTTTTCTTCCAATCCAACCATATTCTTAAGTGAAGAACATTTAAGTTACTTATAAACTCGTAGTCCATTGCAAGCAACAATCACTTAGATAAATGCTCATTTCTCTTCTAACTACTTTGTAGAAAAAAGTATCCAGCTTCCCCTCAAATCCTCTTCCAAACCTTAACTCTGATGGTTTTCCTTTAGAACTAAGCAATTCTGGTTAATTTAGCTAGTTATCTTGCTCCTAGTTGTTGCTGTCTATTATGTGCTGGTGTCAGAGACACCCATTGCTATGCCTAATGTTTATGTGTATTCTGGAGATGTGCACATTGGTCCTAATCCTTACATAGTCAGCACTTTATCCACAGAGTTATCACCCCAGCACCTGCCTGATTTTGTGACGTCTGATTCAAAAAGCATGGCTTTCTACTCTCATCTAGCTTTCTCTTCATAAAAGCTACTAAGATATCTAGCTGTCTTGCCCGTTTTGGTTTTCCCTCATTCAAAAAAAAATCTTTAATTTTTTTTTATGTGAGATTAGTTATTTATAAACTGTACTCTGCATTCCCTAGAGACACAACTCATGGTATAAACAGAAATAACAGAAGACTCCTCCAAGCAAGAAGGACTTTGAGGATTGCCATGCTCAGAGTAAATGGAGCACCTACCCTCAGATAAAGCCCCCTGTCAGAGATGTAGCTGACAGTCTGCAGCATTGCCTTCTCCTGGAAGGATAACACTCTTCTTGCACTTCTCTCTGGAGCAGCAGACTTGCCTCAAGGAGACAAGTAAGTGGAAAAATAGGTAGGAAACAGGGTGGACAGTAAGTTTGAAACTGAATAGATAACACAAAATAGAAATTGATGGAAAAGTTAAAAGAGCCATTAGAAGCACAGTGATTATGACATGCTGATACTACAAAAATAATTTGGTACTGAATCTAAAATTCACATTGCCAACTGCTCCACTGAAAACATGAAATGAAGCCAACCCCAAGGAAAACAGACTTTACTATCTGTGACTTTGATCTTCAAGTGTTAGTGATGTGGAGGACTTTTTATGTAACCCCAGGATAAAAAAAAAAAAAAAAAAAACTTCTCACTGGGCTGTCTTCCTCTTCAAGTAAAGTTTCTTGCATTATCACAAGTTTTAGTTGGACCTAAGACCTTCTCCTCCAGAGCCAGTTGATGCATTTTCTTTTCAGAAAACTACATTACATGTCTTCAAGTGACAAGGCAATCTGAAGTGAAGGGAGAGGACGCATGTACTACTACATTAGCATACTGTGCAAAAGAGAAGGGTCGCTGAAAGGTGAAGGAAATAACTTGAGCTAGAAGGAAAACAGTAGTTTCTGCTCGATCTGTCACAGCACGAGAAAAGCAGACCTACAGTGAAACCTAGCCATTTAAAGGAGGGAGAAAGAGAGGATAATCCCAACAACTTTCTCATTTTCACAAAGTGCAAACATTAAAGAGACAGTGTAAGTCAAAATTTCTGAATATTCTTAAAACTATTACAATAATAATTCATCTAAAATTATGTGAAGATAATGGAGACATATGGTAAACAAAAACTAACTTGAACATTTGTGTGACCAAATAAAATCAAGACCACATGTAAGGAGAGAGGTATTTTTGAAAATTTAGTGCAGAAAATATAAAAGGACATTTGCAACAGGAGAACTAATGCAATAATAACATCTTATAATCATAATAAATGCCATGGGGAAAGAGATCTTTTCTTATATTTATAGTGTTTTGTTGTTAATGTGTGGCTTTTGCATGATGGGGAAAGTATACTTGCTACAACTCACAAGAGGAGGTCAGAGGACAGCTCCGTGGACT
>NW_004949255.1:100599-101118 GCF_000317375.1 Microtus ochrogaster | reverse complement strand
CCAGGCTGGTCTCGAACTCACAGAGATCCGCCTGTCTCTGCCTCCCGAGTGCTGGGATTAAAGGCGTGCGCCACCATCGCCCGGCTAGGATCTTTTTTATATGGGAGGATGGATATGACTAGGAAAAGGCCAATAGGAGCCAATCAACTACTTAAAGAATGTTTTTTTCTGAATTGAGCTAGAAGAGGAAAAAGAAGAGTTGGTTATAACATATCTCTGGTGAAGAGTCAGACAAAGTTCAGGAAGAGGAAAAATTTAAAGCTTTTATTTATTATTTTGATTTTAATAAATCATCATGAGTAAATAATTACACTAATCTTTTATGAGGCAATGAACTGGAATCTGAATGGGCTATTTCTGGCCTGACTTTGGTTAAAAGGGATGGAGCTAACTTTTACATGATTAAGTTAGGTCTTGTCTAACTTTTGCATGATTCTTTATTCAGTATTTTATATTCTTAATACACTTTAGGAAGTAAAGCCAATCTGTAAAGAGTGAAGCTTGACACTAAGAATCTTA
>NW_004949255.1:76256-100190 GCF_000317375.1 Microtus ochrogaster | reverse complement strand
TCTTTTCACCCATCACAGGAAATGGAACCTTGCCCTCATGAAAAAAATCTCATCTAAGAGGTAGTTAGTTTATTCCTCTGAGTTTTCCTCTTCTGGGATTTAATACTGCTCAAGAGGACAATAACTTACCTCTGTGACTTCAGGCCAAGTACAGACACACAATGAAGGCAGAGATCCTGTTTCAGTTACTGTGGGCAAAACTAGAGTTAGTTTTCTTAAAAGCTCTTTCTATGTCCACCAGCTCCACCAACTGGAACACAAGTGTCCCAATACAGGAGCTCATTAAAGACAATTCAGATTCAAGGACACAATAGGTATCTTATTTACTTCCATCTTAGTTAGCAAACATGAAAAAGCTTTAAAGCCACCTGTATGCGGATGTTTCTGTGAATATTACTTTGCAACTCCTTTGTGAAAATGCCAGGGGATATGATTGCATATTCATACACACAAATGTATAGTTGTGCGGAAATCCACTCTTCATAAATGGTGGTAGCCTATTGGAATTCATAAGCATGGACTATTGTCAGGAACACAGATGTTACTCAATATAATAATAATAATAATAATAATAATAATAATAATAATAATAATAATAATAATAAATTCTTGATTGCTTTCACTTGCATTTCCAAAATGGCACATCACGTTGGAAAAAAAAAAGAAATGTTTTCTAAACTTATGAGCAATCTGTAAATCTTTGTGAAGAGCTTATTTACCTCCATCTTTGACCCAGTCTTCAAGTGTGCTGTTCAATTTCATGCTTTTGGCTTTCAAAGGTTTCTTGTGTTTTCAATGACACTACTTTATTACATATTCTATGTTTTCTCCAAGCCAATGGATCAGCTTCCTGTTCTCTTCATTTTGCATTTTACAAAGCAGAGATTTTTAAATTGAGTGAAATGATACTAGTCAGTTTCTTTTTTTAATAAATATTTATTTATTTATTTATTATGTATACAATATTCTGTCTGTATATCTGTAGGTTAGAAGAGGGCACCAGACCTCATTACAGATGGTTGTGAGCCACCATGTGGTTGCTGGGAATTGAACTCAGGACCTTTGGAAGAGCAGGCAATGCTCTTAAACCACTGAGCCATTTCTCCAGCCCCTTAGTCAATTTCTTGTCACTGTAACTAAATACCTAAGAAAATGAACTTAATGGAGGAAAACTTGATGATGTTTATAGTATCTGAGAATTCACTCCATGAACAGCTGGTTCCATCTCTCAGTAGGAGCAACAAATTGGTAATAAGCTTTTTTAATGTGTCACTTTGGGTGACAGTTTAGAAACAAACTATAATATTAATAAATGCTTTATTCAATTTGGTTTTATCTAAAATGCTATTATTTTACCAGGATTTTATCTTGGATTTCTTCTATTTTACTTTTGAAAAGATAGGAGTTTTATGCTTTGCATTTAATTTCATAGTTCATTTAAACATGTTGTTATATAAATGTTTGTGAGATAGTTTTTAGAGAATTTCATACAATATATTTTATCCTATTTATCTAATTCTGCCATCTTTTCCTTTCTCATCTCCCTACCCTACTGACTGAACTTTGTATCCCTTTTTAATTTAATTTTTATTTTTTCCACACTCTCCAGGTTCAGTCTGTGTTGCCCATATATTCTTGGATGTGTGGCCATTCACTGCAGCCTAGACAATCTGACAAGGGAAACACCTTTAAAAAAAACTAACTCTCACTCTCCCAGTATCTGTCAAATACCAACAGCACCTCAGCTAAGAAGGAGCAGGTCTTCATATCTACTTCTGTTCCCCATGCTGAGATTTTTGTCAGGCCTGGGTTTGTGCAAATTTAGTACATGCTGTCATGACTGTGTTAGTTCACATACTCACCTTTTGCTTTCTGTTGAGAAAACACTGTTTCCTAGTAATTATCCACCATCTTTGGCTCTTACAATCTTTTTGCCAAATGTCCTGCAAGAATTAAGAGCCATGGGAGGTAGAGGTATGAGATAGATGTCCCAAATAGGGCTGAGAACTCCACAGTCTCTTATTTTCTGAACCCTGGCAAGCTGTGAATCTCCTTTTAAATTGCTGCTTGCTGCAAAATAAGCTTCTCTGATGAGACTTAGGTGATTCACTAACCTATGGGTGTAATGATAAGTCAGCAAGAATCAGTGAAATACTGTCGATTTAGCAGAATAGTAGGGGTAGGCTCTTGAAAACATATAAACTGTCTAGACATCATTTGCAGAAATAGTAAGAGGCATGGGTATCAACTTGAAGAGTTCTTAAATCTTAACAGAAAGTGATTTATTACTCCTGTTATATTCACATCACTAATGCAACAGAAGCATGACTTGCTATGACGACAGACAGGTCATCAATGTGGGTTACAAGTTCTCAGATAGGAAATATTTATGATTAGCTTTTTGTGTGAAGCAGATAAAGCCCTGATTAGATGTTGAGGGAGCCAATGATGTTCTATGTGGATGCATGTTGTTGACGTGGCACTACTGTGAGTCAAGGACACTAATACCCTAGACCCGCAGAAGTGTCAGTCTTCTGCCACTGAAGCTCAGAAGGCAATGGGAAAGCCTTCCACTGGTCTAAGGGAAAAGATTAACAATGTATACAGGACCTATCAACCTGAGCATCTTCCTCCTGGATGACGGAAGCCTGAGACTGCTCCCATACAAAGACCTGCTACAAAAATTAGCTAAGTCTGCCTCCTCCTTCAGAAATATAAAATAAACACAATGAGTTTCTGTGCTGCACTTAGTACCTTTCATCAGAGTGAGCATAGCTTACCCGACATTAGCTTTTCTGTACGTGTGTCTGTCCTTTCTCTTTCACTGGTCAGCTAAATTCAGTACCTGAAGCCATGCAGATGACAGAATCCAGCAGCGTATGTAGCAGCTTCCACCACTGTGAAAGCTAGCCAGTAGGGATAGAGACTCCCAAGCAAGAACCAGCATTTTAGGACTCAAGTATGCAGTGTCTTCAACAATAAGGTCTTACCATCAAGTTTTAGGATGAGAACAGGAGAACTAACCACAACTTGTAATGTTTGGGAGTCTCACACTGGCCAACACTTCTAAAAAGGATAATGCAGTTTTTTCACTGTTCATTTTTTTATGTTAACTGTGATATCTAGTAAGAGAATGATCATCCATAAATAGAGTAACTCCATTTTAACTTTTTTAAAAATATATGCACATATATGTCTTAGAAAGCATCTACAGAAGTAGGTTTCCTAACGTCATTTTTGAAGGGTCTTCAGTGTTAGTTATGCCTCCATATTTCCCTAATTTTTACTGCCCTCTCCATCTCCCCCCCCCCATACTTATACCACACACATAAATTCCCTTACTATTTTTGAGCAATTTCAAATCAATGTGATATATCTCTCCTCCCTTTAAATGTCACCCATGGCCTCTTACTAATTCCCTAAAATTTACACATATACATTATAGATAGTAATAAATTTTTTATAGATATTTCTGTTCAAGTATATGATTTAATTTAGTACTTTTAAAATAATTTATTATTATTTTGAAATATTTCATGTCATGGATCCAAGGGGTCTGTCCTTTTCATATAATATTACAAAAGTTGCTAATGCCTTAGGCAGACAAACAGACAGCAGCATGGCAAGAACTCTAGACAAATATCATGACTGTAAGGCAAAGTGGAGGTCCGTTCTCATATATTTTAGAGGAAGCTTTATGTTCTATACTAATGACTGATGGACACTTCATAGTGCATGCTTGCTGTCAGGCTATCTCTGATACTTGGTTGTAAGGAAGGAAGCGAGTCTTCAGCCTGAGACCTATATGCAAAATCTGTTATGAGGGTGGAAAGAGCAAAAATTTAGAAAAACAAGTTAATGAAAAAACCTTGCAAAATGGTGTGGTCCTTTCTAAATATACTCTCTATACTACATACCTTTTTCACCTCCTATCACTTTGTCCCCTTTGTTCTCCACAAAATTCTGTTAATATTTATTTATTTTTATTTATGTGTATGAGTTTTTTGCTGCATGTATATATGGGCATTGCATGTATGCCTACTTCTTATGGAGGCCTGAAGTAGGAACAGGATTGTTCTCCTTCCCTGGCTGCCAGACTACTTGGGTTGCCTGTGGTCTTAGGACCCAGGAGACAGAAACAAGGATATAGGTGGCTGTGAGCACATAGGAGAAAAGAAAAGCTTGCAAGTCTGTGACCAGGACAGCTTGTTTATTGGGGTAACAGGCTAGTTTATATAGAGCTTGAAGACAAAGAAACAGTAGAAATACAGCTAATTTGCATAATGTGACCTTTTATCTCTAGAAGTAGATCCAGGTTTTTCAATCCAAGTTGGGAATGAGTACCTGACCCATATTGTAAACCTCTGAGAGATTTCCAAGGTGCTGGTGTGTTTCATGGACTCATTTGATTCTGTAGTTCCACAAAGAATCCTGTACAACTTGATCTCTCCTGTGGTATGAGTTGGGTATTAAAGACTCATACTAACAATACACACACACACACACACACACACACACACACACACACGTAATATGAGATGTCCTTCTGTATATGTATTGCTTTTATTGGTTGATCAACAAATCTGTTTGGGCCAACAGCTTAGCAGAGTAAAGTCAGATGCAAAAATCAGAACAGAGAGAGAGAGTAAATGGACTCAAAGAGATGCCATGCAGCTGCCAAAGGAGAAAGATGCTGGAACCTTGCTAGTCCCTCATGGTTGCGTGCCTGTATGGCCTGAAGACCAAGAATCAGTGGAGGGTGTCCAAATTGAATGAATGCACAGAGCACAAGGTTGAGGTGGAACAGCTTCTTTATTGTTCTGCTGGGGCTGGGCTTTTATACCATGGTGCCAAATGAGGAGGGGGCTGTGAAGGGATTGTAACCTGACCCCAACAGGGTTCAAGGAGCAGTCACCATGCACTCAAGAGTCCTTCCCCTACTCCAGGAGCAGAGAGTAATTTTTATATCAAACATGTTTTTCTTTGCAGTTGAGCACCTCAAAAGGGGGCAGGGATATCATAACTCAAGGCAGCTGTTCCCACAATTCCCCCTTCTTTATTTTATAATGAGGGTTCCTGTCTTAGGTCCTGCAAGGGAAGTGCCTTCCCTTACTCATCATAGGGTCCCCGATGCCCTGTCTTAGGTGGGGGTCTCCTCAAAGGTTGCCTGTCCTTGGAGACACTCATTTTTTTAGCATCTGCAGGCACACCTCATGACTTCTGGGAGAGTCATGCACCAGACTGAGTAACACCTGACAGTGGACAAACTCAGTCAGGGTAAGGATGTTTAGGACTCGTTTTAAGAGGAGCAGGCCTACTACCAACCCTACTAATCCCAAGATCCCCAAGGACAAGGCACCTCCCCATTGCTGCACCCAACCCCCAATCTGGGCCATGGTATTCCACCATCCCTCAGAAGATACAGGTTTAGCATAAGTTTCATTAATTGCAATAATTTGATGTACCAAAGAGCGGGTAAAGTTTACAAAGGAATCATTCCAAGGCCCCCTAAGGTAAGCATTAAGGCATTGCACCTCACAGGACATATTTTTCACTTCCATAAGGGTCACTCAGGCAGAATGATAAAAATGAGAACATCCATCTTCCAAAGGTGGTTAGGACAGAGGCCTGAGTATTAACACCCTCGTTGGGGGCATTATGAAATGGAGCACAAGCTGGACATTGGGAAGTTATTTGAGTAGCCATGGCTAGAGAACAGCCAGAGTGAAACTTTAGAGAAGAGGCATTTAAATGATACTTTTCATGAAGATGACAGGCTTGTTGTTCCTCAGAAAGGAGCAATGCCATTGGGTGGGTGAGGATATCAGCAAGCTTATTTCACTCTGTCAAGGGCCCTGGCAGATCAGGGTGGACCCGAATATAGCCAACAAAAGCAGGAAAAACTCTTTGGCATATAAGACTTTGCAGCTGAACCAAAAGGTGAAAAACCTGAGAGGTAGGTAAATATGTATGACGAGGTTTCCAATGGCCCAACAATCCTTGCCACATATATACTATCAGTATACAAATTAAAGGGTTGATTCTTGAAGAGGGAAAAGGCCATAATGCAGGCCATGAATCCTGCACCTTGGGCAGAAATTGCACCTAGGGGCTGCTTTTCTTTAATTGAATCAGAGACCACCACCACATAGCCCTTGGAAGAACAGCCGGTGAACACCGAGCACACTCCCTTGAGGGGAGAGGTTATTAATTCTTGGAAAGATAACAGGATGATTCTTTACAATGAAAATTAAATGGGAATCAGGATAATGGTTATCAAAAATGGCTCCAGTGGTGGCAATGAACAAGGTCCATCCATCTTGAACCCTCTGTAGCCTTGTTATTTCTTCCTTTTGATAAGGGATCAGAAATTTATTTAGAATCTTGCCAAAAACTTGTAAACTAAAATCATATGCCTTCCATAGGAGCTACAGCACCATTTCATAATATGGGGTCACCACCTTCTTGGGGGAAGCGGGTAAATGTAGCCAATAAATGGGTCCCCCTTGCCAAAAAATGCCGGTCGGTGAAATTTGTGAAGAAAAGACCATGAAATAAAAAGGGCAGGCAAAATCGAGGCGGCGAAGATGTGCTTGCTCAAGAGCATTAAGCAAGGCATATAGGGCTTCTTTTGCTGCTGGAGTCATGATCCTGGGGGAGGCAGGGGAAGGGTCCCCAGGCAGTATGTCATAAAGGGGCTTAAGACCTCCTGTAGGAAGGGAAAAGGAGGAATGGATCCACTGAACATCTTTCAATAATCTCTGCCAGTCATGGAAGGTCTGTAAATGGAAGCAATCCAGCTGCAGGCTCTGAGAATGAAGCCCAACGGATTGGATTTGAAAGCCCAGATAGGAATAGGGGGGCTGCATGTGCACCTTCTCTGGGGCCAAAATAAACCCATGTCCCTCCAGAAGGGTCTGTAACTCTGTAAACATTGATAAACTTTCTTCTTTTGTTGGTGTTGCCAGAAGTATATCATCCATATAATGGACAATATGGAATGAGGGAAACTTACTCTGAAGTGGATCCAAACAAGCTGCCACATACATTTAACAAATTGAAGAACTGGTGGCCATGCCCTGAGGGAGAACGACCCACTGATGGTGCAGGACAGGCTCTTGAAAATTAATGGAGGGAAGGCTAAAAGCAAAGCGAGGGCTATCCTGAATATGCAGGGGTATAGAGAAAAAACAATCCTTAAGGTCTATAATGACCAAGTGCCATTTTTGAGGAATTGCGACTGGGCAGGGCAGGCCCTGTTGAAGGGGTCCCATAGGTTGCATGGTGGCATTAATGGCACACAGATCCTGTAACAGTCGCCACTTGCCAGAGGACTTTTTTATAACAAAGATGAGAGTATTCCATGGAGAGGTAGAGGAGATGAGATGCCCAGCCTACAATTGTTCTTCAACTAACTCATAGGCTGCCTGAAGCTTCTCTCTAGACAAAGGCCACTGTTCTACCCACACTGGAGTGTTATCAAGCCATTTAATTGGTATGGGCACTGGTGGCGCAACAGTGACCCTCATCAAAAATGCCCCAAGCCTCTTCTATCCTTGGGGGCATAGGTATCAGTCGGGAGGTTCACTATCAGGCACATTAAACCTTGTTCTGACTTTCCTGTGCCTTTGCCCTGAGTCCATCCCATCTTTTGCATTATTCTCGTGGCTTTCTGGGATGATGAGGGGCCCTGCATTGTGAATGACCCCATGTTTTCCAAAATGTCCAGACCCCACAAATTAACTGGGAGTCCCAGGAGGACATATGGTTGGAAATAGCCTGTCTATCCCTCTGGATCCTGCCATTTTAGAATTTTTGCACTTTTTGGGGGTATCGCCTGGCCAATCCCCCGAATGGTGGCAGTCCCCACCTTCTTAGGCCATGCTTTAGGCCAATGTTTTTTGGCCAGAATGGAGATGTCCACCCCCGTATCCAGAATTCCTATAAAGGGTCTATCGTCTACCTTTAAGGTGAGTTGTTGGCGTTTATTCAGGGTGGCTACCCAAAATGCAGATGCCCCAGTTTCCCCTAAGCATTGCCTTTCCCAATTCTCTTTTAACACCAAGGTGTCATAGGAGACCACTGGTATGAGGATTAATTGGGTGATTCATTCCCCAGCTGGCACTACTGTCACTCCTTTCTCCACAGAGGCTATAATCCTAATTTTCCCTTCCGAGTCAGGATTCACCAGTCCAGGATGTATACAGATGCCCCTAAGGAGTGCATTAGCGTGCCCCAACAATAGGCCCATAGTACCTGGAGGTGGGGGTCCCCTCACCCCCATAGACAGGGCCTATATTCCCATTTTGGGTGTCAAAACTGTTCGGGTGGCAGGACTGAGGACCAGTTTGGCACTTCCTGGGGTTCCCCGGACAAGGTCTGAGATGTGAAGGGGTTGCTCTGGGGGACAAAACGAATCCTGCTGCTCCCTGGAAGGGAGGTCATGGCCCCATATGCACTGGATTTGAGGCCCTGGGGCTGGGCCCTCTTCCAGTTTCCCTGATTGGTAGGAGGAGGAAGAGGCTGTCCTTCCACATCTGTCTTAGAGCGACAATCATTGGCCCAATGGTATCCTCGCTTGCACTGGGAGCACAGTCCCGGGCAACAAAGGTTGCTAGTTGGATTTTGGGGGCACTCTTTGAGAAAATGTCCAATTTGGCCACAACCAAAGCAAGTCCTTGGTCCCTTGGTGGTGCCATTATTGCCCCCGCCCTTTTTGGGGCCCTAGTACAGTGGCCAAGACCTGCCCCTGAATAAAATTCCCATCCATGTTTCGACATATCTGGATATAGTCATTAAGACTCTTCTTCCAGTAAGGAAGAATACAATACCTATTGGCATCCTCATAGGCTATCTGCTTTACTATAGGCATGGGGTTTCCTATTCCTCAAAAAAGTCACTCTTCTACTTGTGTGAGTCAATCTACAAAATCTGAAAATGGTTTGGAGGGTCCCTGAAGGATTTTAGACAGGTGATCTCCTCCGTCAGTTAGAGGGAGGGCCATCCAAGCCCCAATGACCACAGTTGCCACCTGGGCATACACTGCCAGATCATACTGAAGTTGTTGCTGGATGGTCCCAAAAGCACCTGTTCCCGCCAGCATTTCTCTGGAGTTGCCCATGCTGCACATTCTGAGAGGCAGTCTGGGTACATCTATCCTCAAACTCTCCTCTCCATATAAGGAAGTCTCCCCTACAAAGTGCTGTGCCACAGAGCTGCTACCAATCACTTAGGGTAAGACTGAGGGCCAGAAAGGACTCCAGCAGAAAGGGGCTTGCATGCTGTATTGGCTGGCAGCTTCCTTTAATTGTTTTAAATCCTTAAAGGCCAGAGGTTCATGAAGACAAATAACCTGCCCTGGATTGTTAGGGTCGGGAATTTTCATAACAGGGGCAACCACTGAGCAGCACTTAATACCTCTCCAGGGAGCCTCCTCCAAGCCCAACCAAGTGGGAGGGGCCAGAGGGGTCCTGAATGGGTCAGAAAGAGGGTAGGGAGGAGGCTTGTTCTGCTCCCCAGAGGTCCCTTTTGTTTTTTCTTTTAAACAAGCCCTGCATAATTCCCACTGCAGGGCTGCGATTTCTCCCTCCAGAGTTTCCTCTTCTGAGTCTGTTGATTCCCCCAAGCCCTCTTCAAAATCAAACAAAGAAGGGTAGAGGCATGTTTGCTCTGAAGAATTTTGCTTGGGATGAGCCCCTAAGCTCTGAGGGGAAACTCAGTCCCAGGATTTATTTCCCTCCCCTGTCTCTGGAAGTTTTCCCTTCATAGTCTCATAAGTTTTTCTCTACTCTACCTTACAGGATAGAATGGTTCCATGTCCGTGTCGGAGGCAATATCAGAACAAAGCGAAGCCTTAGTTTCATTTTCTTGAATTTCAGACAAGACCTCTTTTGTTGCCTCCAAAGCCTACTTAACCCAGACTTTCTCTGTAAGCAGAGCATCCCTGATCAGTCACCAAAGGGAGAACGTGATGATTGGCAGGACCTCAGGTCCCTCCTTTCTCAATGTTTTTTGAAGATCCCCTCAGATGTGTTACCATTCAGAAATATTGAGAGCCCCACTAGTGATGAACCAGGGACTTCACATCTCAATAGTTTTGAGAAAATCTTCTAAAGTCTTAGTTTTTACAGCTGTTTCCTGCTCTTTCAATAATCTCTTTAATTGAAACTTTATCTCCGATTTACCGGGGGTATTTCCCATATTTCTTTTTATCTTCTTTACGTCGCTGCCAGGTAAAGAGACGACCCTGTCCACTCACCTCTCTTTCCAATATCTAGGCAGCGACCTCCAAATGCTATGCCTGCATGTCCTGAAGACCAAAAATCAGTGGAGGGTGTCCAGCTTGAATGAATGCACAGAGCACGAGGTTGAGGTGGAACAGCTTCTTTATTGTTCTGCTAGGGCTGGCTTTTATACCATGGTGCCAAATGAGTACCGGGCCATGAAGGGGCTGTAACCTGACCCTGACATAGTTCAAGGAATGGTCACCATGCACTCAAGAGTCCTTCCCCTTCTCCAGGAGCAGATGCTATTTTTTATGTCAAACATGTTTTTCTTTGCATTTGAGCACCTCAAATGGAGACAGGAATATCATAAATCGGGGTGGATGTTCCCACACATGGTGATACATTGATTAATGGTGATGGGTTGATTTAAGATATAAGAGCTAGTTAATAAGAAGCCTAAGCTAATATGCCAAGAGGTTCTGTAATTAATATAGCTTTTGTGTGATTATTCGGTTCTAGGCAATGGGAAACTAACAAACAGTCTTCATTAACATGGTTACATGGTTTGAATGAGAAAGACAATAGGCTCATATCTATGAATGCTTAATTCCCATTTGGTGGAATTCCTTGTGAAGGATTAGGAGGTATGGCCATGTTGGGGGAAGTATGTCATTAGAGATGGGCTTTGAGGTTTCAAAAGATTCAAGACATTCCCATTCTCTCTCTTTCTCTTTCTCTCTCTTTCTCTGTTTCTAATCTCTCCCTCCATTTCCTCCATTTCCCTCCCTCCTCTTTCTCCCATCTCTCTATCTTTCTCTGTGTTTCTCTGTCTCTCTGTCTGTGTCTCACTCTGTCTCTCTGTCTCTGTCTTCCTCTATCTCTCTCTCATACACACATAGACACAAAAACTATTTTGCTTTTTCTCTGTACTGTTCTTGTGTTTCAAAATGTGAGCTCTCAGTTATTGTTCCAGTACAATGCCTATCTGACTGCTGCCAAGCCTCCTGACATGATCATAGACTCTAACCATCAAAAATAATAAGCTTCAAATTAAAAAAATTCTTTTAAAAGTTGTCTTAGTCATAATGTTTTATTTCAATAGAAAATACTCTAAGAGTGTATCCTAGAACAAAATGAAAAAGTTAGAAGTAAGCGACCGGTATAAACAAAGTAGAAATTTATTTATGATAGCAGGTCAAATCAATACTACACAACTTAAGATTTATTCAGAGATATTTTATTGGAAGCAATAAACATAGGTTTCACAGAAACAAATACATAAAAGCTAATTAACATATAGAAATCACTCTTATTTTAAGATAAAAAATTAGTTGTCACCTAATTTGTATTAAAATTTAACCATTAACTTAATGGTTCTGATGTTGAGTCATTGTAGGAGGAAACATAAAATCAGTCTACTACATTAAAGTTCTTAATGATAGCTAGATACATAAATTATATCCAGTAAACAGAAAATAATACAACAACAATTTTAAATGAGTATAAATAAGACAATTAGATGAAGGCATGAAAAACCTTGGAGACTCGTCTCCTAAGAACACTTACATATTGGATAATATGGATAAGATATCTTACAGTTGAGATACAGAATAAATAAATATCTACTTTTCCAGAGCAATGGATACAGCAAAGTTCATCCCTGATGAGCCTCAGTCCAGAAGCAGAAGGAAGCAAGATCTCCGGGAGAAGCTGTTAGAAGTGGGGTTGTCTGTTGACTACTGGCTGCCTAAGTTTGAGGAAGATGTGGGTGTGACCTGTGCCCAGGCCTTACAACACTTAGAAGAAAAAGACCTCCAGAAGCTGAAGTCCCAGATACAACACACATGGGAAGAAAAGGCTCTGGAGAAGCTGTTTGACCTCTCACAGCCAAATAGTGTTGCAGAGTTCCAGGAGACTTCAGGGGATATGATAGAGAGCAGACAGCAGCAGGCAAGACAGGCACTGCAGGAACTGAAGGTCTTGCAGTCAGAAGGGAAGCATAGACAGGAAGAGGAAGTGAGGATGAAAGAAGCTGAGTTGAGGCAAGCAATGGAGATCCCTGAAGAGTGTTGGCCAGGGCCAGGAGTGCCTTTCAATGATGTCACTGAAACAATGGAGAGACATCTCAGTCACATAAAAGTGACAATGATAAAAAGTCAAAACTTCTCAGATAGAGATCTGCTAAGATTCACGTCTGGTGGGCTGGTGCTGCAGGGAATTTATAAGACCTGCCATCAAAAGGACTTGGCAACAAGGAGAGAAGAACTACTCAGGGTTCCAAAGGAACTGTTCCTCTTTGGGTCTGAGCAAGGAAAACGGATGGAAACAAAAGAATTCACATCTTTTAAAGAAGAATCCCTGTTCACTGAAACTGTGGAGAAGTTCGGTTTCCGGTTGACACTTTTAGCCAAGGGTGGAGGCTGGGGATTTAATTTTGAAGGTGGAATGGATAAAGTCAAGCATTTAGAATCCAAAGAAGTCCACCAATCACATTCTAAGCACACTTATTTCTGCTCATCGAAGTTCAGCTACAACCCACTAGCCTCCTTCCACTTTTGCAAAGATCAGCTCCAACTCTCCATCGCTGCTCTCAAGGAACTGAAAATCATTGAGGAACAACTGGAACACACAGAAGGACCAGACAGATTCCTTGTAGTGAGGAAAAGGACTGAAAACTTCTTCAACAGATTTGGCTCTCATGCTAATCAAGGCCCCGTGCATTTTGGGGGAATATTCTACTGGAAGGCCATTTCAGAGGGTTTCAAAAGTGACCAGCTGGATTATGTGAAGCAGCAGGCAGCAGAGGCCTTGGATAGTTATGTACGAGGGAGCTACAGTGGCTTTGGAGTTAAAGTTGGGGGAGGGATGACAGCATCAGACGCACATTCATTAAGCTCCTACAAAAATTCAACTAATCGACAGCTCCAAATCAAAGTTCAATTATCTGTGGCCCAGATAGGTGGACCAAAAGAAGCAAATGGAATTGTTCAGTGGACAACTGGCCTTCTTGCCAGCAACAAAACCTGGAGTGTCATTGACAGAGAATTTCAGCTGGTGCCCATTTGGGACATCATCCTATCAAATCACAGAAGCAATTTTAAGGACCCCTTTCTGGTGGCTAAATGCCTGGCAGAAAACTATACTGCTCTGACTGGCCTTGCTGCCCACATTCAGGCTGGAGAAGATATGCTGAGTATCATAAAGGAAGCAGGACTTTTCCTGAATAATGTGAAATCCTGGGAGGTCTCAGACCCTGAAGAACAGCTTAACTATGTGATGGATTTTATGCAAACACTGGCTAACAAAAGAAAAGGTTATGATGTTTGGATTAATACATGCCTCACTAATTGTAATCTACAGAATTTTCTTATAAACACTGTCAACTTTTGCAAAAAATCTTCAATTAAAAATACTCAGTTTATTAAATCTCAATTCCGCTTTCTTTTAGAACCCCATGTACACAAAGTAAAAAACTTTCCTCAGGTGAAGTCAATCATGCAGTGGATCAACCAGATGGAGTCAGAAGAACAGCAAATCAAAATCACTGAATTCTCTGAATTCTTTAAAAATTTAAAAGAAATCAAAGTATCTCTCACAGAAGCAAACATCACATCTGAGTCCCCAAAAGTAGTGGAAGAGGCTCAAAGAAAGGCTACAGGTGATGTCACCACAGTTCTTGGAGTGTTCTTGAACTATCTCAGAGAAGCAGAGCAGTCAGACATGCAGCTGCTGCTACTCTCCATTGCAGCTGGTGCAGGCTATCAGCTGGAAAGCAATATTTTCCAACCTCTCCTGGGGTGCACTGAGTTAAATTTTCTCCTGAAAGAAATACAAACTGTCCAACAGAGGTATCAGGAGCTAAAAACTATCTGCCCTGACAGGGCACAAGCATTCCTAGTGCTCAAAGCTCTGACGGCCACAGTTGGGCTCTCAGTCATTTCCCCAGAAGAAAAAGCACAACGCTTGACGTTAACAAGGCAGCATATGGAGCACTTACTTTCTACTAAAGTTGCACATCTTCTCACAAAATTTGGAACCGATCATGATTGGGTGAATCTAGAGAATAATTTGAGATTACTCATTGATGGGAACTATGAAGATGCCATCTCTTCTTTGAAAATGGATGAGATAGAAAAGCAATTGCAAAGTCTCCACATTAAAAAGAAAGAACAACAAAATGATGATAGCAATGAAAAAGAGGTAATAGAAAAAGGACCCTTCCTAGACTTACTCCAACGTCTAGGTCTGGAACATCACTACCCAAAAAGGATGAGCAGAGCAGACTTCCATCTGATCTATAAGACTTCTGTGGATAATACACAGCCAAGATCTGAACAGGAACTTCCTTTCTATTTCCTACAAAAGCTATTGATGCTAGATTGTGGGTTCAGATATCTGATCTTCAAAAATGATAGAAATGCAGATGCCCAAGACTCTATCAGTCCCTCCAACCAGGAAAATGATGTTATTGATCCATACGAAGAGCTTTTTGATGACAGTGATGAAGTCACTAATTCTTCACCCACTGAATCCCAGCCCCACATTCACCCAATGGACATCCAGATGGCCATTTTTCACTGTGCAGATGATCTTGCCAGGCAATACATTTTGTCCAAACTTTCCATTTGTCAATTTGCACTTCCCCTTGTGGTGCCAAATCCCAACTCTTCTCAGATGGAATACTCTCTCTGGTCTCTCAGAAAAATCAGGAGAAGTTGGCAAGAGTCAAGTAAATCACCACAGGATGAGAGCTACAGTCACAGCAATCAGCAGATGTGCTGTGTCTCTACCCCCATTGTGTCCTTCATTAGAGTTGGAAATGACCTTTCTGCTTCCAAATCTCAGATCATGAACTCTCTCCTCAGTAGACATAAACATGATGTGTTTTATCACAGACACTGCAGAGGAAGCAGCAAACACTGTGTATTGATGAAAGGAGTGGTGGAGGTCTGCTGGTTCTGTCCTGGGGGTCAAGGTGAGGACAGATTTGACAAGTGTGTGGCCTTCACTAATCTTCATGGAGATGCCAAAGAACATAGGCAACAGCTCAGCTTCCTGCAGGATATCTCTTCTCTCATTGTGATACTCATGTCAGCTTCTGATGACAATAAAGAAAACCAAAAACTTGTCAGACACATGTGGGAGTCATCAAAAACTGTGATCTGTCTGATTGATGACAAAGAAAAAACCATGACTAAGAATTCAGGCAGAAGGATGAGGATTGGCATTAGAAATAGAAATGAAGCAGAATTAACAGAAGAACTCACAACAGCCATTGACCATTTACTAGAAGTCTCGGGCACTGCTCTCAGTATAGAAGACTGTTCACAAATGGCTCAAAAACAAGGATTCATGATTGATGAAGATCAAAGAGCATTGAAGGAGGCCAAAGAAAAAGCACAGACAAATAGGAAACTCCTAGAGCAATTCAAGGTATCTCAGATAAAAGAAAACTTGCTGCCCCTTCAGGGACAACTGTGGCACCATTGGTGCAAGAAGGACAAAGAACTCTATCATCTTCAAGAAAAAGGGCATCGGAGCATTGAACAACACAAGAGTGACATTCAGAAAGAAAAACAAAAAATACGACAGCAGCAGTTTGAAAAAGCCTTCCCTCTCAGTGGTTTCATGCAATCTGTCCTACAAATTCTCAAAGAAGACTCAGAAAATAACCTCAAATTCTACTTCTTATACTGGTTAAGTGTGGTTTTGGAAAATCTAACTATGGAACACTTGGATATTTTACATGGAAAACAACAATATTTGTGGTTACAGGTACAGGCAGAAAAGCAGAAAGCACAGAAGAGCAGCTCCCTGACACTCTGGCAGAAGCAGATAGAAGCCATCTCTACTGAGATTCTTAACTGCACTTTAGGAATTGAGCACCTTCTCCGAGAAGTTGGCCAGATCTATGAAGCTCTGAAAGAAACTTTCTCCTCTAGAGATACTCTTTTTCTTTGCCTCCCCCAGATTGCTGCAGAACTAATGGTAGCTGGGGTTCCCATTGAGCTGATGGATGGGGATGCTTCATATGTGCCTCTAAAGTGGGTGGCAGCTGTTTTTGACAAGATCTCAGAGAAAGTTGGAGACAAAAGGTTATTTGTTCTCTCTGTCCTTGGCCTGCAGAGCTCAGGGAAATCCACCCTACTGAATGCACTGTTTGGGTTAGAGTTCACAGTCAGTGCAGGCAGGTGCACCAAGGGGGCCTACATGCAGCTCCTGAAGGTGGAAGAGACATTCACAGAAGAACTTGGCTTTGATTTTGTGCTTGTTGTAGACACAGAAGGACTTCGGGCTCCAGAACTCAACAACAAATCTCGGCATTGGGACAATGAGTTGGCAACATTTGTCATTGGCCTTGGAAACTTGACTCTGATCAATATTTTTGGGGAGAATCCATCAGAGATGCAGGATATCCTACAAATTGTTGTCCAGGCCTTTCTGAGAATGAAACAAGTGAAAATCTCCCCCAGTTGCTTCTTTGTTCATCAGAATGTGGGAGAAGTTACAGCTAAAGACCAAACTATTGAAGGCCGAAGGAGACTGGAGCAGAGACTGGATGAGATGACAGCATTAGCTGCTGAACAGGAAGAGTGCTCAGACATAACCCGCTTCAGTGATGTAATTAGATTTGATGTCAATAGTCATGTCTACTACTTTGCTCACCTTTGGGATGGCAATCCCCCAATGGCCCCTCCCAATCCTCACTATAGCCACAATGTCCAGGAGTTGAAAACTGGGATTCTTAGGACTGCCCAGCAGGAATCCAAGGGAAGGATCATGAAGATCTCAGATGTAAAATTCCGAGTTCAGGATTTGTGGAAAGCCCTGGTCAGTGAGAACTTCATTTTCAGTTTCAGGAACACCCAAGAGGTCATAGCCATGAGTAAACTGGAAACCATATATAACCACTGGACCTGGGAGCTAAGGAGCCATGTTTTGGACATACAGAATCAGTTGAACAATCAGATTCAGAATGGGAAAATCCTGACTCTCACAATTAATGCACTGGAGGGTCCAGTCAGTACAAAATTTGAAACCATCAAGCAAAAATTTGACAAGTATTTTGAAGAAGACCCAGATAGTGAAACATTGGTTCAATGGAAAGCAAATTTTGAAAACAAGCTATTAATGCTTAAAGATGCACTTATTTCAGACACCAGAAAGAAATGCAATGAGCTCATCAGTCTTAAACAAAGTCAAGAAAGACTAGATAACCAAAAGTCACAATATGAAAATGAACTATTAGAGAGGAGCCGAAAGTTAGCTTTAGATGTGAAGGGTAAAGAATTAAGTGATGAAGAGTTGCGTGAGAAATTCAATCAAGTTTGGACAAATTGGATCTACAATGTGTCTTCTACTGTACCCCTTGTCACAGAACCTGACATTGATTCAGATGCTGAAAACATTTTTCTGCAGTGTTTCAAAAAGGACAAAAATATTGCAGAAAGACTAAAGAAAAAGAATGGAGAAATGTTTGACATCAATTATGACAAGCATGTCCAAATGAAAAAAAAATATTATTTAATTTCAAAAAGTTTAGAACCTTGCCATAAAGAGTCAATTAATAAAACTACTAAGAACATTTATTTCAAATTTAATGAAACAATTCAAAGTATTTGGAAGCAAAAACGTGATTACAGTCAGCATGATTTTCATAAAATTCTGATGATAATAGAAAATGAACTGAAATCTGTTTCCCCTGAGGAAGACTACACATTTACCAGAGACTACACCATTGACTTATCCTTGTGCTTATTCCAAAGGGCATCTAAGAGTTTCAGAGAAATGCATGAGACATTTAAAAGAGCAAATGATCCTGTGAACTATCTAGAGAGCAAGAAAGACAATTTCTTCATGAGTTTTAAGATCTCCTGCCAAGGTGCCACATCCATCACATCTTTTGTGGATTTCCTGTGGCTCAAGCTCACTCCTGCTGTCTATGCCACTATATGGGAGAAAATGAGCCTTAAAGTAGCTGGAGACATGAGAGCTGCCTGCGCTGAATTCAATGGAAACAGAGCTAACCTGGAGAAACATATTCTCATTTCTCTGGCAGAAGAAGAAAACTTTGATAAGTATTGGCAGTACATTCATCATCCCGAATCATTTTTCAGGAATTACATTAGAGACTACATTAGAAGACATTGTTCAGAAAAAGAAGGTGAAAAAATAAAGACTATTTTAAAAATAAGTTTAGGAGACATAAAGAATGTCATCCTCTCTGCCATTCATGAGTCCACAGCAGTAACTAAAGATAACAGCACTGCTTCTCGCTGGTTGGATTTGTTCTGTGATCACCTAGGAAGCAACCTGATCTTTCCAAGGAGAGACCTGATTAGCATCGAGCACCAGGAGATAAAGGATACTGAATTTCTCAAAGAAACCATGAGTGCAGCTTTAGATCCTACACTGAGGAAAGTTGAAGAGGACTGCTTGAGTAAGTCCATAAATGAAATGGTTCCTGACATTGAGAAAATTCTCTCTGAGCATCTCTGTGGCTGCTGGAAGCAGTGTCCTTTTTGTAAAGCAATTTGTACCAACACCATTCCAGAACATGATGGAGATCACAGTGTGCCATTCCACCGTCCTCAGGCTGTCAACGGATGGCATTATTATAAAACAGACTACTTTGCCACTGAGTGCTGTACTACTTGTGTAGCAAGTGACAGTTCATTTATTTTAAATGGCATCCATAGATTCCCATATAAAAAATATCGAGCAGCAGGAGGTGATTTTGCCACATGGAGCATCACCCCAGACTCAACTACCCAGCCATATTGGAAATGGTTTATCTGTCACTTCAGATCAGAGCTAGAAAAGAAATATGAAAAAAAATTTACAAACTTAGGTATTATTCCAGATTCATGGACAAAAATCACAAAGGAAGAAGTACTTGATGACTTGAAAAAACAGTAATTGCCACACACAGAACACTAGCACTGCCACACAAATTTCACATTAGCCTAGGATGCCTAATAACAATTTAGGTAGCATCTTCAAGGTTCTGTCTTTAAAATGAAATAAGTAAAAACAAATTAGGTAACATTTTAATATTTGAAGATTTTCTTATAAAAAAATTTTTCCCCTTTGATTTCTTCTGCTAAAACATGTGCTAAACATGAGAATGTATGATAAAATCAGTATCCATTCAAAAGCCTCCTTCATACTTAATTATTTCTAAAATGTATTTAAATATTTAGTGACTCAGGAAAAGTTTCCTTATTAGAAGGAGATGCTAGTATTTCTTGCTGTGACAGATTCCTTGAGAACAACTGAGTGGGAAACTCCACCAACAAATACATCTCTGTAAATGCTACAATTTCTCTTAAATTAGTTTAAATAGATGTTTTCACCCATTCTAGTTAAAAGAAAACCTTGCTAACTTTCATTGTATCAACCTTTACTAATTATTAAGGATGCCAATGTAGAGCAATTTAAATAGCCTCTGTTCTGGGAAAAAAGTCACATTTGCTCAGAACAAAGTCATGGATTCAGGAAAGATTTTCACACAAATAAGGGGAAAATAAAAGAATAACTATTTTTAATATTATATTATTACTCTTTTTCCATTATATCTTTGTATATTTCTGTTGATCATTAAAAAACAAATACAAATCAGAAATATTAGTATTGAAACCTGGAGTACATAGCTACAAACTCTATAACCTGTAACAGTGACATGCTGGCAAGTTATACAGCTGCAATAGTACCACAAATGTTGTAGGATTAACCAAACACTTCATGGTTGAGTTTAAGACCCTTTCCATGAGTGGATCTATACTTGACACTGCTTAGAAAAGGCCAAGAATCTGATATTAGATAGGCCTTAGGCCTATGGGAACACCTATTACCATTATTGTGATAATGTAACATGGTGATAAAACGATTGCTATTCACATAGATCATTTCTTTGCTCAACCTGATTCAGAGAAGCTTCTTATAGTATGTGGGAATTAACACAGAGACCTACAAGTAGACAATGTGTAGAGAGTGAGAGGTTTAAGCGCACTCAGTCCTAAATGGCACATGTTCATCAAATCCTTCTCATTGAGACTCAGAGCTATGATAAAGAGGAGGCTGAGAGATTGTAAGATCTAGAGCTGAAGCATAACTCCAAAAAAGAGTACCTGAGAAACTTAACAGGGCTGATGCTCATGTGAACTCACAGAGACTATGGCAGTACACACAAGATCTGTTCACCTTCAAGCCTGACAGGGTCCTAGTCCTGAGAGGGAAACTGGACACAGTATCCCAAGCAAAACTAAGAAGCTGTCTAACAAAGAAAACCAACCTACAAATCACAATCCCAGAGAATTCAGACAACAATGAGGACTCTAAGAGAGGCTTACATAGCTCTAATCTACATGGGAAGTAGAAAAAGACAAGATCTCCTGAGTAAATTGGGACCATGGGGACCATGGGAGAGGGTTGAATGGGAGGGGAGAGGCATGGAGGGGAGCAGAGAAAAATGTAGAGCTCAATAAAAATCAATAAAAAAAAAGAAGCTGTCTGCAACTGATACTTGCTGTCCAAGGAAAATCATTTTTTCTCCAATGGATTCCCACTGGGTGTATTATCTACATTACAGGCAGCCTCCAGCACAGTGGAGTCCTGCTGGGTGTATTGTCTACACTGCAGGCAGGCTCCATCCCAATGGAGTCTTGCTGGGTGTATTATCTACACTGCAGGTAGGCTCCAAACCCAGGAGCATTTGATGAACATCAATCAAACTCAGTGATATTGATGTGAACTTTTTGTCTCGTTTTGTTTTATGTGGGCATTTTTTGTCTTTTGGGTTTTTAGTTTTTTATATTGATTTTCACTTGTATTTTTAGAGGTATTTTCATGTGTTATTTTTGTTGTTTTGTTTATTTTATTTGATAATGTGTGTATTTTTTTGAAAAAGAGATACAAAAGTAAATGACAAGGTTTTATACATATGAAGTTGATAAGGACCTGGAAGAAACTGAAGAAGAAAAAATCATAAGCAAAATAAAGTATTTAAAAATTTTCAATTAAATAAAAGTAAAATGAGCATGAAAATTAAAACCTGGTGTTGTATATAGATATGAGAAATAATTATCCTGGAATTACACTTTGGTGATCACATAACAAAGGGTTATGATGTTTAACAGTGATTGCCAATTTGACAGACTCTAAAACCAACTAGGAGACAAGACTCCAGGGAAGCATCAGTGAAAGAGGTTTTTAAATTAGGTTAATCTACACCTATGAGACATAATAATGATAAGATTAATGGGGGTGGGAAGTCCTTCTCTAACTGGGAACACAATTTCCTGGGCTGCAGACCTAGATGCATAAAAAGGAGAAAGTTACCTGGCCACAGAGCATGTACTGCTCTTTATTTGTTGACTAGAGATATAGAAAGACCATCTGGCTCAAGTTCTTGCCTCTGTGATTTCCCTCTCTCTGAAATCAAACCACAATTGTAACTCTGCTTTTTTCTCTCTTTCTTCACCTCCTTCCTTCCTTGCTTCCTTTCTTCTAATTATTTTATGAAGCTCTTGTCTAAACAACTGAGATTGGTATCTGGTCTTAACGTTTGTTGAATTGTTTTCCATTATATTTGTGTGTGTGTGTGTGTGTGTGTGTGTGTGTGTATGCTTGTTTGCTTGTTTTTTGTTTGTTTTTATATCCTGATCATAGATTTCCCCCTTTCTCTACTCCCAGTCGCCCCTTCCCTCTCTCTATAGACCCTATCCATTCCTCATCCATTTCTATACAGAAAAGGGAAGGCTTCCATGGATATGAACCAGTCATGGTATATAAAGTTGCAGTGAGGCTAGGCACCTTCTCTTCTATTGTGGCTGGATGAAGGAACCTGATTGGAGAAAAGGATCCCCAAAGCAATTTGATTTCATGCTGTCCCACCTGTGTTAGTTCATATAATCACTTTCCCTATTGTGTTAAGAAAACATCATTTTCTTATAATTATCCACATTTTCTGGTTCTTTCACTCTTTCTGCCTTCTCTCATGCAAGGATTCCAGAGTCTCAGAAGGTGTAGGTAGGGTATAGATGTCCAAATTAAGGCTGGGAACTCCATAGTCTCTCATTCTCTGAGCTTTGACAAGTTGTGAGTCTTTTGATTAACTGTTGGCTAATGCAAAAGAAGCTCCCCTGATGAGATTTGAAACATGCACCAACTTATGAGTATAATGGTAACTCATTAGAAGTAAGTTTAGTGCTATACCCATAGTGGGTGTAGGTTTGCCTCTAAGACTTATGAATGGTTTAGCTACAGGTTCTAGAAATGATACCAGGTCTGAGAATTATGTTAAACAGGCCTTAAATCTGACAAGAAAGTGATAAATTACTCATATTACATTCTTATCATTGAAGCACCAGAAGACATATTTCTTTGGGTTTCCATGGCTGTGAAGGGACACCATAACTACAGCAACTCTTATTTAAAAAAAAAATTAACCAGGGCTGATTTACAGCTCAGAGGTTTTTATGGCAGGAAGTATGGTAGCATGTAAGCCGGAATGGTGCTAGAGAGGATGCTGAGAGTTCTACATCTGGATCAGCAGGAAGAGACAGTGACAGCAGTCCTGGATTCAGCTTCTGAAATCACAAGCCAGACACTTCCTCCAACAAGACAAGGTCCCATTTCCAATAATGCCATATGAGTCTCTGGGGGCCATTTTCATTCAAATCACTATATACCACCAACTGGTTCCAGGAGACTTGTAGTTATATCAAAATGAAAAACACATTCATAGTCCAATTTCAAAAGTCCCATCGTCTATAATAATTTTTAAAAGTCCAAAGTCTCTTCTGAGACTCTTGGCAATCTCTTAATTGTAATTTCATATAAAAGCAAAAGCAAAAAGCAAATCACATACTTCCAACACATAATGACACAGACTATATATTACTATTTTAAAATGGAAGAAAGGGAGCATAGTGAGAAAATACTAGACCAAATCAAGACCAAAAACCAACTGGAAAAACATTGAACTGAATCTCCATGTCTGATGTCAAAACACCCATTAGATCCCCAACTCCTTTCAGTTTTGTTGACTGCTACACACTTTTCTCTCTTGGGGTGTTACCACCCCTGCTATCTGCTCTCTTTTACAGGGGCATAATGGCTCTGGCTTCTCCAATGTTTTGGAGTTGCCAAGGGAATCAAGACTTCATTTCACAGCTTCACACAATAGTTTCTCTCGGCCTCCATCCAGGGATACCCTTGACACATACCTAACTGGTGTAGGCATTCCTTCTGTTTGTGTGTTGCTTTCATTGGTTAATGAATAAAGAAACTGCCTCGGCCTAGTTGACAGGGCAGAACTTAGGTAGACGGGGAAGACAGAACTGAATGCTGGGAGGAAGAAAGGTGGAGAAAGAGAGGGCCACCATGGAGCTGCCAGAGTCAGACATGTGGAATCTTTCCTGGTATGCCACTGCCATGTGATAATATACATATTAATAGAAATGGGTTAAATCAAGATATATAGAAGGAGCTGTAGGCCAGCTCCCTCATGGCTAGCTTTATACCCGAAATAACAACACATAAATTGTATTCTTTTAAACACTGCCTAGCCCATTAGTTCTATCCTCTTATTGGTTAACTCTCACATCTTGATTAACCCATTTCTATTAATCTGTGTAGCACCATGAGGTGGTGGCTTACCTGGAAGATTCTTTTTTTTAACATTTTTTTTATTTTATTGAGAAAA
>NW_004949255.1:72176-76031 GCF_000317375.1 Microtus ochrogaster | reverse complement strand
GTGCCATTGTCCTTGGCTTCTCATCATCCCTCATTGTTCGCCATGTTCAAAGAGTCCGGTTTTATCCCATGCTTTTTCAGTCATAGTCCAGCCGGCCTTGGTGAGCTCCCAATAGATCAGCCCCATTGTCTCAGTGGGTAGGTACACCCCTCGTGGTCCTGACTTCCTTGCTCATCTTCTCCCTCCTTCCGCTCCTCATTGGGATCTTGGGAGCTCAGTCCAGTGCTCCAGTGTGGGCTTCTGTCTCTATCTCCATCCATCAACAGATGAAGGTTCTATGGTGATATGCAAGATATTCGTCAGTATTGCTATAGGATAGGGTCATTTCAGGTTCTCATTTAGCCCAAGGAACTAACTGAGGCCATCGCCTTGGGCTCCTGGGAGCCACTCCAGGTTCAAGTCTCTTGTCAACCCTAAGGTGGCTCCCTTAACTAAGAATTGTGCTACCAGGAAGATTCTTAACCTGCTTCTGTCTCAGAAAGGAGAGGCATGGCATCTGCCTCACTTCCCTTCTTCCCAGCATTCTGTTCTGTCTACTCCACCCACTTATGATCTGACCTATCAGGAAAAGCAGTTTCTTTATTAATTAACTAATGAAAGCAACAGATAGACAGATGATTCTCCTCCATCAAAAATATGACTGTTAGCCAATAAGAGGCTAGAGATAATGGGCCAAGCAGTGATTTAATTAATACAGTTTCTGTGTGGTTATTTTGGGGCTAAGCTAGCCAGTCAGCCAGGAAGAACAAGCAGGCCCTCTCCCTACAACAGCTAACCTAAGTGGTTTTTCTCGGCTGTGGAGAGATATTCTGTAACCCTGTCTTGAGTTCTTGACTCAAAAAACAAAACCACAAGTTATTCTGGTTCCTGGGCTAGAACACAACATCTTCATTCAATTACTACTTATACCATCTTTCTGGTTCTGATGGTTTCCTTTACTACATAAGCTTGGATGTTGTTCAAATCACTACAACATATTTTACTAGGAGGTCAGCAGGTATTTAATGTAAATTACAAGGTTCTCAGATAGTTAGGATTGATGAGTATGTTTTGTGTGGAGCAAATGATGTGTTTACTGAATACATAAAGAGCTGATGAAGTCCTGGGTGAATGTGTGCTGTTGATATAGCACTACTATGTCAAGGACCCTAATAACTCAGACTCTTCTGCTCCTGAGGCAAAGCTTTCCTCTGGTTTGAGTGCAAATTTGACAGTGTATACAGAAACTGTCAAACTGAGTGTCCTCTGCCTGAGTGACTGAAGCCTGAGATTGTTTCCATACAAAGAATTCCTACAAAGTAGCTGAACCTGATCCTCATTCAGATGTATAAAATAAATATGATATGTTTCTCGGATGATATTGGTGACTTCCGTGAAAGTGTGTGTAGCCTACCTGATCTCAGCTTTTCTGTATGTGTATTTTGTGTCTGTCCTTTCTTCATTCTGAGATCACCCTAGTCAAATTAATACCTGAAGCCATGCAGAGCACAGAATCCAGTAGCATGTTTAGAAACTACTAGCACTATAAAAGCTAGTGAGTATCAATGAAGCTTCAAAGCAAGTGCCATCCTGATCTACCCATGTTCTAAGACTCAAGTATGCAGTGTCTTCAGCAATAAGATCTTATTTTCAAGTTCTATATTGGAATCAGGACAATTGGCCACAGCATATAATAGTTGATCTATAAGACCACAATAGCCAACACCTCCAAAACAGTAATGCATTTTTCCAACTGCACTTTTGTTTGTCAGCCTGTGGTGTCTAGAAGGAGAATGGGTGCACATTTATATAATAACTCCTCTAAAATATGTGTACATATATGTTTCTTTAAGCATCTATGGTAGTAGGTTTACTAATAATATTCATAAATGAAACTATCTCAATTATGGTGCATACCATTTCATTAATCAAATATTTCAGTTTGCCTTGCAAAATAATACTAAGAAACAAGATAAAAGGCCTTTTAACCCACTCCTCTACTGAATTTAAAAATCTCTTTGAATGAAAACGGACAGTGTTGTACACACTGATACTTAGATATTAGTTGTGAAGGATAAAAATAGAAAGACTAGCAGTTAGTAGTAGAGTGCCACTGGGGAAAGGGAATAAAGAGTAAATAGAAGAGGAAAAATAAACTGAGAGTAGAAATAACAGACAGAGTTCCAGCTAAAGTTAGGACTGGAAGAAAAAGAAGTAAGGAAATGCATCCTAGGAATCCAAAACTTAAGCATGATCCTTTCTAAACCCATGTCGTATGTGCCTTGTTGAATAGCCTATTATCAAAAAGAGGAACAGTGTATAGGCAAGAGAATAGGGTAAGAAAATCTAATCAAAAAATAAAATTAGCTATTAAATAATGGAAGCTTAAAAGTCAGAGAAAATTGAGCAAGTGTGCAGAGTTTGACTCTATGTAGTCACTCATCTGGATACAAACTCACAGTCTATCTCTAGATAACCACTTTCCTAAATAGGAAGTTCAGAATATGTATCCACACTATCACTCATTTAGGCACAGGTTCAGGCCTTGTCTATGGAGTCTTGTTTTTCTTTCTTTGGCTTGTTTTGTTGTCTGTCTTCATCACTTTTCTATTACCGTCACAAAACATTATAACTAATAAAATTTGGTAAAGAGTTCAGTGTTGATTGTGGTTTTCAGATTTTAAATGTTTTCTTCACCTTTTCTGCCAACTCTGTGCACATACACTACTCTTTACTTGGAGTAAAGCAGTCTCTGATTGTGGTTCTACCTTCTGGAACAGACTCTGGCCTCTCTCCTTTTCTTTTGCATTCTAACACGTTTTCATGATGTCTTTACTACTGAAATCAGTGTTTTCTTTCCTCACCCATATCATTGGATAATTTGTCTCCAACTATCCCTAGATTTTGCCTATATATTTTAGCATTACATGACTAGGTATTATTTACCACCAGTCCAATCCAATGAACCATTATAAGTTAATTTTTTAAAGACAGATGTCTATGTCAAGATTTTTTTTCTTATTTATTTATTAAAGATTTCTGTCTCTTCCCCACCCCTGCCTCCCATTTCCCTCCCCCTCCCTCAATCAAGTCTCCCTATCTCCTCAGCCTGAAGAGCAATCAGGGTTCCATTCAATAATTCCATTCAATAATAGAATTATCAGATAATTCCATTCAATAATAGAATTATCAGATAAAATAAACTCAATCCCATCTACTATTTTTGTAAGTGTATTTTAGCAAAGAAACAGAAATAAAACTAAAACAGCAAGTTGGTAGAAAATAGTCAAATGTGAGACCATAAGGAAAAGTATGAAGTGGTAGTGGGGAGAAATAAACTACATCCAATAAAGAATGCAATACCTAGATTGGTGGACAATAATCACAAACTTAGGTTTTGTTTAAAAATTTTATAAAGCAAATATCATATCTAACTTTCTTTTTTAATTTCTTTAATGATTTTTATTGAGCTCTACATTTTTCTCTCCTCCTTCCCTGCCTCTTCCCTACCATTGAACCATCTCCCAAAGTCCTGATGCTCCAAATTTACTCAGGAGATCTTGTCTTTTTCTACTTCCCATGTAGATTAGATCTATGTAAGTCTCTCATAAGGGTCTCATTGTTGTCTGTGTTCTCTGGAATTGTGATTTGTAGGCTGATTTTCTTTGCTTTGACAGTCATCCCTTATTGGTGATTGTGGAGATTCACTCAGAGATTGACATCAGCTGACCTGTGTGTGGATGATAGAACTTGCTTTATAGTATTTGTCCTCCTTTCTTTATAAAACACTTTTGTTTGCTTACCTATCCTTTCTCTCTCCTCCTCTCTCTCTCTCTCTCTCTCTCTCTCTCTCTCTCTCTCTCTCTCTCTCTCTCT
>NW_004949255.1:71558-72076 GCF_000317375.1 Microtus ochrogaster | reverse complement strand
TGTGTGTGTGTGTGGTTCCGGTAACATTTGTGGGAGTCAGTCCTCTCCTTCCACTGTGTGGATTTCAAGGATTGAACTTGAGTCTCCAGGCTTGGTGGCAAGCACCTTTACTCACTGAGCCATCCTTCTGGCCCTAGTTGTCTTCCTTTCTTACCATCAATTCCATAGAATCAGGGCTGATGTGGATGACATGAGATCTAGGGCTGGCATGTTGGAGAGCTTAGGACATTTCCATTTTTTCAAATTAAAAAAGTAGTTATTGCCCATTTCTAGCCTTAGCATAGTAGCATCAGGAATAGAATGATGTAGAATATGCAGGGCATTTTTTCTTGTGTATAAACACACACACACACACACACACACACACACACTGTTCATTCAAATCTTGTTTGGAGAGGGAGTTAGCAAGAAAAAGTGAAAATTTGTAGACAGGACAAAAGAATTGGCAGTTGTTTGGGGAAGTGGGAGGATGCTAGTGCTGGAAAAATGTATCTAAACCCAAGTTGTTCCTGCTTCCA
>NW_004949255.1:43612-44911 GCF_000317375.1 Microtus ochrogaster | reverse complement strand
TGTAGGAAAATGCATGAAAATAGAGATTGTCATATTAGCTGAAATAAGTGAAACATAGAAAGACAAATAGGATATGTTTCCCCTCTTAGTTCTTATCTTTTTTAAAGCATAGATTATGCATGTGAGGGAAATATGCCATATTTAATTTTGTGTGTTGGAATGCATGTGGAGCCAATCTTTTAAGGCAAGTTACAGTGTGGTGGGTCTGCCTTCTGCTTCTTAGCTTTCCTTCCTCCCTTTGCTTTCTTCTTCTCCCTGTCCCTGCTTTGTTTCACTGGTGACTGCTTTGCTAATTTAGTCTGTACCGTGTGGTAAGTTGAAGATGACAGTTGGCACTTGCCCCTGAAGTCCTGTGCAGTATCACTGTTCTGATGGGGGCTACAGAGTCCTGATTGTTCTTTGTTTTGTTGTGTTTCATTTAAAACAATGAACTAAGGTCTCTCTAGTCCATTCTCTGCAATCTAAGGAAGTGGAGGAGTTGTTGGGATTAGTTTTATTATTGCACGGTGAGGCAAATAGGATATTTGGAAAAAAATTGTAATCTTTATTGTCTCAGAGTCTTTCTAAGCCAGAATTAAGGTCTGTCAAATTTTAAGATTTATTGAACGTTTTCTTAGAACAGAATAGGGGAGCAAGCACCTCTTTAAAAAGGCTTTAGAAGGTCCCCAACAGTGAGCTTTCTGGCTATTACTGTATACTTACCAGAAACATTCCCAGCTGTGTCTCTTGTGTGTTTGCTCTTTGGAGGATAAATTAGACTTAATTCTTGACACTGCTGTCTTTCTTTCTTTCTTTTTTTTCCTTTCTTCCTTTCTTCCTTTCTTTCTTTCTTTCTTTCTTTCTTTCCTCCTCCTCCTCATCCTCTTCCTTCTTTTTTACTTTTTACTTTTTTTCTTGGTTTTTCAAGACAGGATTTCTCTGTAGCTTTGGAGCTTGTCCTGGAACTAGCTCTTGTAGACCAGGCTGGTCTCAAATTCACAGAGATCTGTCCATCTCTGCCTCCCGAGTGCTGGCATTAAAGGTGTGCGCTACTACCACCTTGCTGACACTGCTATTTCTTAAGAACAATTAATTCCACTTAAATATAATGGGGTACATATACTATAGTACCAGAAAGGTTAAGTTCATATGTCATTTCAGAAGTAATATTTAGGTAATGAAAGCCGGATTTATCAGGAAGAAGGCTGTGGCTTGGCTAATGCATGTATGCTGATCAAAAGGCAAGGTGCACAACAATCTGAAATTCTTCAAGAGGATTTTCTTTGTGATAGCACTTACCAACAGTACTCTGACATTTCC
>NW_004949255.1:41674-42682 GCF_000317375.1 Microtus ochrogaster | reverse complement strand
ACCCTGGACTTTCAGAGTTCTCTTCCTCATCCACAGGGAGAACTTTTCTCATCTTTGTTCTCTGAGATTCACCCAGATTTTCAGTCTTTGTGCTGCTGATTTGAGTTTTGGTCATAGGCAGTGTGATTGTTGTATGCCCAGTTGAGTTTTCTCCTGGAGAGACGAGACACCGTGGGGGTGTGGGGCCTTAACTTATGTAGCTCTTAGCATGCAAGTGCTTGTTTTGATCCTCTAACAGTGATTTAATTTATGATGTTTGGCTTTTTTCTTTGCTATTAGTACATACTTTGGCCAAGAAATCTTCTGTCCGAATTTTTTTTTGTTTTTGCAAAATGCTATTGATCATTTTTTATTTCTGTTGCCACTTTCAAAAATGGTCTTATGGTTTCTTTTTGTTATTCTTCCTAGTCAAGGAGGAAGTGAATATGAGAAAGTGAATGTAAGATTTGCCTCATGCCATAGACACATGTGTAAATCTTTCAGTCTGCTTACAGTGTTCTATATAAACTGCCAAGATAGTACAAAAAACAGATTTCTGTGGTATCAAGCAATATTCACTTTTATGCAGGCCAAATTATGATCTGGATGCTTTGACTATATGATCAACTATCAAAGAACATCAAAAGTCAGCTTCTGGGGGCCAGTGGGATGGCTCAGCAGGTAAAGGTGTTGCCACCAAGACTGAGGACTTGCGTTCAATCCATGGAACTCACACACTGGAGGGAAAGAACTGGCTCCCAGAAGTTGTCCTTTGACCTCCACATGCAGTCTATGGCATAAACAAACCCCTTCAAATAAATAAAATGTGTACTTCTAATGCCCATTTTCTAAAAGAAATTATTTGAGGCAGCCTCTTTGCCAGTTTCCTCGAAGTTAGAATCATAGTAAGGATTGATCTGGCCCCATTACACATTTCATAGATGTAACCAGTGGTCAGCCAATGTCCAACTTAATCCCTTAAACCAACTGCTATGTGTGATCAGCTCTTTTCCCAGTTAAGGAAAATCA
>NW_004949255.1:40845-41507 GCF_000317375.1 Microtus ochrogaster | reverse complement strand
TGTGTGCATGTGAGGGTCATAAGACGGTTTGTTGACGTCAGTTCTCTTCTCGCATGGTGTGTGTTCCAGGGATTGAAGTCAGGTGGTCAGGCATGTGTGTACATAGGTTCCTGGGCTGAGAACTGTGCAGTGCTTTTACTCCCTGCCATGTTCTAAGTATCTAACCAAGACAACATATACTCCAAAGAAGGTAGTAATAAATACCAACTAAGCTATAATGGTTATGGTTGTTTCAGAGATGTTATAGTCTCCATACAGAATATATTAAGTACCTTGTAAAGAGAAATGCAGCATTCTAGAGTCTAGCTTTAAAGATACACATATTAGAAAAAGGACATTAGAGTTTGGAGAGATGGCTAATCTGTTAAAGGCTAGGCTCACAACCAAAAATCTAAGAAGAAGATTATTAGAAGCACACATCTACTTATTTATTTATTTGTGCCTATTTATGGTGCATATATATTGCCTGCTGAGCCATGGCACTTGGCCCAAGAAATCAACTTTTGGTATTCTTTGACAATTGAGTACAAATTTGTAAATGGAATAGGTATGAAGAAAGACGTGTCCTCCTAGTGTGGGGACCAACATAGGATAGGTAACAGCAGGGAGGAAGCCAGGTGCACAGTGAGAAGTTCAGTTTCATGGGGTACAGCTTGTGGTTG
>NW_004949255.1:35492-40520 GCF_000317375.1 Microtus ochrogaster | reverse complement strand
TTTTTAAAGGAACAAAAGTAGGTTTAAGGATAAAATTACCTTGAAAATTTAGAGACACGAGAATGAATACATAACATGGAAATGCATCTAACAAGAACACAGACAGATATGAGCTCTAGGAGCTCAAGGACAAAGGCAGGGACTTGTTGATTTTAGAGGCTTATTGTGGAACCAGGCAGGTGTGAACATGAACAAAGTGAAGATCTTTGAGATTGGGGCAGACTTTTTAGGTGGCTTTCTCAGGAGCATTACTGCACGGCCTCTGTAAAGAGTGATCATCTCGGGTCTTGATGATAGTGGCTCTCTGGTCAGTTGTCACAACAGGTATGGTAACATCAGATAATTACACTTGTAAAACATGTTCTATTTTACTTGTTCTGTTGAAGGCAAGAAGGGCAGAGCTGAGAAGTACATCCAATGTGAGAAAGCTCCTATTGAAGTGAAACATAGAAAATAGATGTTTCATGAAATTACATCTAACTTCACAACTCCTTGAGGATCTTGGCTATTTTGTTACATTATCATCCAGAAAGACATTAGCCTCCATCTATCCATCTATCCATTCAACTGTACAGACACCATCCATTCACTTATTCATCCATCCATAATCCTTTTATCTACTCATTTATTTAATCATTTACCTTACATGTCCATCCACCTATTTATCCATTCATCTCTCCTTCAACCTTCTATTCACTCATGTATCTGTTTATTCATCTACCTGTCGATCCACATGTCCTTCTGTCCATCCATCCTTCTATCCATCCATCTGTCTACCCATCCATCCATCTGTTCATTCACCATTCAATTATCTATCTATCTATTTGTCTGTTTAGCCATTATTCATTATCTGTCCATTCATCATCTATCCATATATTCATTTGCCAATCCAGCCAGCCAGGCAGCCAGCCAGGCAGCCAGCCAGGCAGCCAGCCAGCCAATTTACTCATGAATTTGAATTTTTCTCCATGAGAGTTAAAAAAAAGATTTGTTTTATTTATGTGTATGTGTGCTTTGACTGCCTTTAAGTATGTGTATCACATGTGTGATAACTGACGAGTCCAGAAGAGGGTATTGGATTTTCTAGTTCTGGAGTTATAGGCAGTTACAAGCCACCATGTAGGTGCTGGGAACTAAGCCTAGGCCCTATGCTAGAACAGTGAAAGTACTTAACTCTTAAGCTGCCTTTCAAGCCCTTTATAAGAATTTAAATTCAAGAATCTTTCACATGAGGCAAAATTTAAAAGAAAAAAAGGATAGATTTCAAATAGACCATGAATTTACAATCTGTGAGAAGAGATGAAATACACATCTGAAAAATGCAAAGGAAACTGACAGAATATCAAACTCTTCCTCCCTGGGAAGCTGTTCATTGCTCTGGACACAGTGAATGCTCTTTCATAGCCTTTGTGTGACTAAAAAACCAGTTTTACTTGTTCTTAAGACTAATGAACATGAATATCAGATATATACATCTCTCTCTCTCTCTCTCTCTCTCTCTCTCTCTCTTTCTCTCTCACTCTGTGTGTGTGTGTGTGTATGTGTGTGTATACAATACCAAAATATTTTTCACATGAATTGCACGAACTCTATATCCCACATATATGGTCTATCAGTTAAGGTTTTTATGTGTTAAAAATCTTAAAAATTTGAATATCATATGAGAAAGTTAACATCTATTAATATTTCACATCTTAGCTTCTTATACCTTTGTACTTTAAGAATAAACAAAACAATGAATATAACTTTTAAAATTCCTCTGTGGATCAAGGTGTATTTAGGTGTTCCATGTGCATCTCCCCCTCTCCACTTTACTGAGTGACAGCTGCCACTAGCATAGTATCAGGGCACAATACACTCAAGGTTTCTGTTTTCTGTATTAGCTCACAACTCTCAGCCCCACTGACTGTGGGAAGACCTGTGAAAGTGTTGTAACAGTTTTGAAGTAAGACCTGTGGGATTCCTGACACCTTGGGCTGTGCTTGAGCTAGCAGCAATGTTAGAATGCCACCTGTGCATGCTGGTTTTGATAGCTTTATTGAACTGTAATTGATATACAATAAATTGTATGAATTGAAGCTCTTCACTAGGTAAACTGAGGTGGGACACAGGAATGAAGCCATTTCTACAGCAAGGTAACATTTCATTATTACCAGTGTGTCTTCACCCTTGCTCCTTTGCCTGACCCAGGCCGTCACTGCTATGCTATCATGGTGCAGTCTGCACTTTATAGAACTTTGCATTAGTGGAATCATGCAGTATATGTTCTGTTTTCTAGAGTTTCTTTCACTAGATGGATTTGTTTTGAGATTCACAGTCATGTGCATGCAAATATCTTATTTTTAAAATTGTGGAATAGTTCTTATTTTATCAATATGCCTTTGATTGTCCATTTACTTTTTTCTGTTTTTCTGAGTTTGTTTTTGACTTATTTATTACAAGTGAGGCTGCTGCTAACATCCATTTTTGTGTGTTCCTGTGCTGTTCTGTCTCCTGGATAAGCAGATGAGAGGAAATGGGGTATTTAGAGGACAAATGTATGCTTGACTTTGCAAGGCTGCTGAACTTTCACAAAGTACAACTTTACATTCCTTATGTCCCTGCCACAGTGAGTGAGCAGCTCAGGCACTCCATATTCTTAACAGCAGTTGCTACATTTAGCCTTCACCTTTACCTATTCTCATGACTTATACTAGCATTTTCTGATGTATGTTTTTGAAAGTGTATAATTAATTGAATAATTAATTTAGCATGTATATGTGTGTGCATGTGAGGGTCATAAGATGGTTTGTTGATGTCAGTTCTCTTCTCGCATGGTGTGTGTTCCAGGGATTGAAGTCAGGTGGTCAGGCATGGTGCAGGCCCTTACAAGCTGAGCCATCTCACCAGTCCACCTTGTGTGTTTGTCTTCCCTGATGACTGATGATGACTATCTTTTCATGTGTCTAATCTTCTCTACTTTGTCGAAGTATCTTCCAATCCTTTGCTGGTTTTTGAGTTGTGGTTGTTTTTCTCATTGAGTTGTATTATTTTTTACATATTCTAAGTCACATTTTCTGGTGTATTTCATTTAAATTGTTAGTTTTATTGGTGTGGATTTGTTCATAATCCCCACTCATTATACTTTTACTGTATATGAACTATTTAATGAAACCATCACTCTGATCTGAGAGTATAAATACAACATCTCAAAATTTAATATTGATTTTTCTATTTTCTAATTTGCCTATTTCTATCTTAATGTCAATGTTTCCCATTTTCTTCATGATTTTTTCATTTATTAAGCTGAAGCTGAGGCTGCTGGTGGTACTTGCTATAGCAGCTGTGACACTATGAGCTTGCTTCCATGTGCTGCTCTGGCTGCGTTCTTTGAGCCCTGAGAGGTCATATCCATAATTGCAATCATTTAGATGCTTTCCAGTTTCCCTCTTGATTTCTTCTTTAATTCATGATTCATTTACAACTGTAAGCTTGTACTTTAATATTTGGATATATTTTAGTCATTCTTCTGTTACTGATTTCCAGTTTAATGCTGCTGTGTCAGAGAAAATCCCTTGATGATCTAAATGACTTTTTAACATATTGAGCCTTGTATAATGGCTGAGAAAATCTTCCATCTTAGAACATGTCATATATGCTGGAAAAAGTGAGCATTCTGTTTTCAGATGCCATGTTTTGGTAAAGCTGATTGATACAGTTGTCCAGGCTTTTGCTTATCCTTTTTAAGGATATTATTTTCAGTGTTGCAGACTGGTCTGCAGTCTGTATGATCCTTGTGCCTCAGACTGAGAGCATGGGCTCACAGGTGTGTGCTACACACCTGAACATTTTTTTTTTTGTCTATTGGTCTTTCACCCAATAAGAGAGATTTTGAAAATTCTATTATTCTGCTTAAATTTTTATCTCCCTTTGCCTGTTTTTCTTTGAATCTGTGCCAGGTGGATTAGTATTTAGATCATTATGTCTACCTGAGGTGATTACACAAGCATTTCTATAAATCATTCATTTAACCTATAGTAATTTTTTTCTTTGAAATCTTCCTTGTCTGCAAAACCTATTACAGTCTTTTCTTAATTTTACTGTATTATGTATATTCTTTCTTTTTTTCTGGATTTTTGAGACAGAGTTTCTCTGTGTAACTCCGGCTGTCCTAGAACTTGTTCCATATACCAGGATTACCCTGACTTCATGTATCACAACTGCCTGACTTTTTTTTTCCATTCAATTATTTAGACTTCCTTCCCTCCTCCCAATCCCCTCCCGCTCCCCCACACACCCTCCTCCCTCTCCCACCCTGCTTGAGAGAGGGCAGGGAATCCTGCCCTGTGGGAAGTCCAAGGCCCTCCCCCCTACAGGCCTAGGGAGCTGTGCATCCATATAGACTAGGGCCCCAAAAAGCCAGAACAGGCCGTAAAAACAAGTCCCAGTGTCTTTATCAATGGCTTCTCAGTCAGCCCCCATTGCCAGCCACAATCAGAGAGTTCGGTTTGATCACATGCTTATTCAGACCCCGTCCAGCTGGATTTGATGAGCTCCCATTAGAACAGGCACACTACCTCAGTGGGTAGGCCAACCCCTCGCAGTCCTGACTTCTTTGCTCGTCTTCTCCCTCCTTCTGCCTTTCAACTGGACCTTGGGAGCTCAGTCCTTGCTCTGATGAGGGTCTCTGTCTCAATCTCATCCTTTGTCTGACAAAGATGTCTGACAAATATATTCGAGATAATAATCATCAGCGTGATAGTGGGGCAAGGACCGTTCAGGTACCTTTTTTTTAAAAAAAAAAAAAAAAACTCTTTCACTTTTGAATCATCGTGTTTGTGTTTGAAATTGATTTCTTATAGATTGCATATAATTTTATGTAATATTGTAAATCTGACTTTTAACTTGGAAGTTGAGACTGTTTATATTTAATGCAATTATTAGCTTGGCTAAGTATCAATATGTAGTCTTTCTTTTCTATTTTGCTACCTATTCATTCTTCAGTTTTTTTTTTGCCTTCTTTTAAATTTGTTGAGAATTTTTAATTTT
>NW_004949255.1:8324-35392 GCF_000317375.1 Microtus ochrogaster | reverse complement strand
TCATTTTATATACCAATCCCAGTTCCCACTCCCTCCCTCCCTTCCTCCCCTTCCCTCCACCTAACCCTCTTACCACACGCTCCAGCCACTTCTTAGAGAGGACAAGGCACATTGCTTTGGGGAAGGTCCAAGGCCCTCCCTACTATGTCTAAGCTGAGCAAGGTATCATCCAAAGAGAATAGGTTCCAAAACAGGCAGTACAAGGAATAGGGATAAATCCTGGTGCCACTGCCAGTGGCCCCGCAGTCTGCCCACCCATACAACTGTCAGTCACATTCAGAGGGACTGGTTTGGGCCTATGCTGTTTCCTTTCCTGCCTGACTAGAGTTGGTGAGCTCCTATTCTATCTTTTATCTGTTTATTTAAAAAATACTCCATTTTTATGAGCACATAAAAATGATCTGGATAATGACTATCAATCTAATAGTTTACTGTGGAGGAGACCTAAAGGGAAACCACTCTCTCCTAAGCTTTGCATAGAAATATTGAATATTTGGGGACCAAACACCCTTAACATACAAACAATCCTCTATTAATTAGACACACAAACACAAAGTTCTTTATAAATTCAGAAGTAGTTTTTCCTTTGTGTGTGGAATTCAGAAACCTTGGCTCAATAGGATATAACATGTGGCCTTGCACAGGCACTAAGATCAACCATCAATAAATGGAACTTCTTAAAACTGAATCATCTTTAAGTCAAAGGAAACTATCAACAGGGCAAAATGACAGCCCACAGAATGGGAAAAGATTTTCACCAACTCTACATCTGATAGATGGCTAATATCCAAAATATAAAATAAACTCAAGAAACTAAAAATCTGATTTAAAAATGGGGTATAGTTCTAAACAGAGAATTCTCAACAGAGAAATCTCAATTGGCTGAGAAACATTTATAGAAAAGTTCAACATCCTTAGCCATCAGGAAAATGCAAATCAAAAACTCTCTGAGATTCCATCTTGCACCTGTCACAATGGCAAAGATCAAAAATACAAGTGACAGTTCATGCTGGAACGGATGTGGAGGAAGAGAACACTCCTCCATTGTTAGTGGGAGAGCAAAATTGTATAACCAATCTGGAAATCAATATGGCAACTTCTCAGAAAATTGGGTATTGATCTACCTCCAGACTGAGAGCTATATCGCTCCTGGACATATACTCAAAGGACATGTCATTCTACCACAAGGAGTTGCTTGACTATGTTCTCAGTAGCTTTCTTCATAAAAGTCAGAAACAGGAAACAACTTAGATATCCTTGAATGGAAGAATGACTAAAGAAAATGTGGTACATTTGCACAATAGAGTATTACTCAGCTGCCTAAAAAACATAACAGCCTGAAATTCGCAGGCAAATGGATAGAACTAGAGAAATTCAGAGTGAGGTAACCGAGATCCAGAAAGAAAAACATTGTATGCACTCACTTATAAGGGGACATTAGCTGTGAAGCAAAGAATAATCCTGCTACCACCCACAGACCCAGAGAAGCTAGTTAACAAGAAAGGCTTTAGGTAGGACACATGGATCTTCCTAGGAAGGAGAAATAGAATAGATTCCACAGGTAGACAGGGGCAGGTACAGATGGGAACAAGAAAGATGGCAAGATAGAAGGAGAGAATCCTGGAAGGGAAGACTGGAATTTAGGATTTTCTGAAGCCAGGTTGAAACCTAATGCAATGGAAACTCCCTGGAATCTAAGAGGGTGATCTGACCCTCAAGAAGCATTCTAGTAATGGGAAATATGGAGTCTGAACCAGCCTTCTATAGCCAGGCAAGTCTTCTAGTAGAGGGACCAAAGCCAGCCACAAAACCCTACCCACAATTTGACCTGCCTGCAACAAGTGCTGAGGTAAAAGTGGCACAAAATTTGTTGGAGTGGCCAACCAATGACTGGCTCAACCTGTGGGCTCAAGTGACCCACAGCATAGAACCCATAGGCTGGATAGCCCAGAGACCTAGGATAGAACCAAACACAACTGCCAAAACAAAGTCAATGAAATGATTCCTAATGTTACTCTACTATACTCATAGACCAAACACAAATAGTCATTAGAGAGACTTTATCTAGAAACTGATAGGAGCAAATGCAAAGACCCACAGTTAAATGTTAGGCTGAAATTGGGGGCTCCTCCAGAAGAGGAGGAGGAAGGATTGTATGAGGCCGAGAGTTCAAGGACACCAAAAGAACATGGCTCATATAGTCAACTAACCAGGGCTCATAGGGATTCAAAGAGACTGAACCAATAATCAGGGAGCTTGGTGGGTCTGATGTAGACCCCCCGGATATAAAGGACCAAACTCCATGATGGGTGAATCTCAGATAGGAAAGACATCAAGACCATAGACTCAGAATGTCTTTTGCTTCTGCTGTGCCTTTACATGTTTGTTGCTGCTGTCTTTCTTTGGTATCTGGCATGGTATGAATGGATGTGGGGAGACCCCCACCACCTGTAATATAGTGTGTTTATCTCATGGAAACATCCCATTCAGCTGTGCGTTCTTACCTGTGGATTGTTATGAATATGGTTCCTTCCTAAGCTGTACTGTCCTATTGATAATAATATTGTTAGAGTTTTGATGATAAAAATATAAACAAGAAAGTGTCACACAGCTAGAACAGATGAGTTTCTATTGAGGAGCCAAATAGTCTGTGGCTTAAGTTAATGAATAAGAAAAACAATTGAGTCCCGGTAGTTCAGCTGGCTTAAATTTTTTAAAACTTAATGTTGGGAGATGTGTTCACAGGTTTTGGAGTGCATCGCAACTAAAACAAAGCTTTGAAAACAACTTAAAGTTAGACTAAGATGATCTTGTCAAATAGCTTTGAAGTTTAAAAAAAAAAAACAAGAAGATAACCTAAAGTTTTAGAAAGGCATGTAATTGAATGCAGAACTCGTTAAGGTCAGGTGATGGAGGAAGGTCATTGGTTAAGTAATAAAGAAACTGCTTGGCCTCATAGGTTAAAACATGGGTGTGAGGAGTAAACAGAACAGAATGCTGGGAGGAAGAGGAAGTGAGGTAAGACGCCTCAGACAGACGCCATAGCTCAGCTCTCAGGGGCACATGCCATGAAGCAAGCTGCCAGGTCAGACATGCTGAATCTTTCCTGGTAAGACTGATGCTACACAGATTATTAGAAATGGGTTGATCAGGATATGAGAATTGGCCTGTAAGGGCTAGAGTTAATGGGCCAAGCAGTGTTTAAAAGAATACAGTTTGTGTGTTGTTATTTCGGGTAAAGCTAGCCGGGTGGCCGGAAGTGGCCCGCCACCCCATTACAACAGTCAGGGAACAAGAACAAAGCAGCCCAATTATCATTAGCTGATGTACTTACCTTGCTGGGTTGGTCGATGACCAAAGGTGATGATTAATTCCTTATACCCATTTCTGTCGTCTGTCTCCTGATATGAAAAACTACTGATGAGCGAGTATGTACCCTAAGAATTTAAAACAGAAATGACTGATTCTTTTCCATATATAAAAAGTTTAGGTTTGTGATTCCTTTAAGATTCCTTATAAGATTACCTTTCAAGATAAATAATAAAGTAATTGGCCCTTTATTTTTAACTACAAAATGTAACCTTTTAGTAAAAGACCTGACTGAGAAGATTATCTTGCTTGCCAACACAGCTAATCTCTAACAAGATGCTTGGGTATGAATGTTTGTGGGTTCTTGGAACAATTCATTTTTCACCTATAACATGTAAAATGTTACATCATGTAAGGGAAATGAAAAACATATTTTACCTGAATTCATTATAATCATTCACTTGAAAAATAGAATGTAACCATATTGTAATTCCTATATTACCTGAAAAGTTTGTTGGAACATATAATCTGTAGGAATTAAAGTACACAGCAGAAATAACACAGAAAAATGCATAAGGATAGAGAATAAAGAAGGGAACCATCAAGGGAGAGTGTGAGAGCCTTTTTCCTACCTACTCAGATAGAAAAGTGTTAAATAGGTGCCAACTCCATGGTTTCCCTTTGATTCCAGTGCTGTCAGAGGCTGGGCCCCCAGGCAAGAAAATAGTACCACTATCAAAAAGAGGAGAAAGGATTCTTAAAGAAAATTATTTATTTTTATGTGCCTATGTGTTTTGCCTGCATGTATGGATGTTCACTACACACATGAAGTGAGTGTGTCAGATCCCATGACAGTGGAATTACAGAGGGTTGTAAACTGCCTTGTTGGTACTGGAAATTGTACCTATGTGCTCTGGAAGAGCAGTCTGTGCTCTTAAACAGTGAGACATCTCTCCAGCTCCATCCAGCCCTTGGACTTTCCTAAGGCTCATTTACACACTTTTTTCTCTATTTTATAAAAATCTGAGAGTCTGTCCCATGAGACCTGGCCAAGATACTAAATGTCCAGTAACCATAGACAAGGAATAAACAGAAAAATGTACAGAGAGCTGGAAATATTTATGTGCTAACCCTGCTATCACAATTTGGAGTAGAAAAGGCATTTGTTTGCCTGTAAAGCCAGGAGAAGCAGCAAACAGTTACTGTTTTCATATTATAATATGCGAAACCATACTATTTGTTAGTATATGCCTAAGGGGCTACTTTCTATATGTGGAAGGATGCTTAAAAGAAATCCCACACTAGCTCAGAATTGAGAAATAGGTGGTTATTTATTTAGGGGTAGACTCACAAATCAGAATCCTCTGTTTGAACAGAAATCAGAAATCAAATCCCGCAACCAGAAAAGAGAGGTCCCAGTGGGCAGGTAACCACTGCCTGTAAGACTTCCTACAGTACCTATAGGCAGACCTATACAAGACCTTTACACCCAGTTCCAGCAGCCAAGCACTTTTTTTTAAGACAAACACATTATTTTTGGCAATTCAGTTTAGGTGAGCTGAGCTGAAGGAGAGGTATGTGAAGATGCCTGTCTTAAGAACAGACAATACCATGTGAAAAGGAAGGTGAATATCCTGGAGTAGTGGTGCACACCTTTAATCCTAGCCCTTGGGAGGAAAAAGTAGGAAAAGAGCTCTGTGAGCTTTAGGTCAGCCTGGTCTTCATAACGAGTCCTAGGACAGTCAGGGCTACATAGATTCTGTCTCACCCCACACACACAAAAAAAAAGAAAAGAAAAGAAAAGAAAATTATAAGTATTTAAAGACCAGAGAAAGGACTAGTAAAAAAAAAAAGGTAATCATTTTGCCTATTCTTTTACATCATCCTAGATCAGCCAAAACATAAACTGAACCATCTTTTTGGAGAACAACTATTCCGATAACTTTCTGGTTTCTCACATGACTAGCAAATGTTAAGCAGATACTGTACATTCCTCATTCCACCCTGTTACAAGCATTGCTCCAAGGCTAGCTATGGATGTTGGAGAAAAGGAAGCACATATGCTAAACAAACAGATAACTTGATGCTTTTGTATTATCAAGTTAAAACTAATCAAGACTTAATGAGAGCCTTCATTTGAAAGGATTGTCGTGGGCACTGGACATTTGCAACAGAAAGAACAAACCAATAATAAATTCTGAAGAGCAAAGGCTATAGACATGACTCTGCAGTTAAGATTGTAATTCTGCTCTTTCAGAGGACCTAAGATCAACTCTCAGCATCTAAGTTGGGGACAAAGTTAAAGGTACAAAGATCTGGTACCCCAGATCCAAGGGGATATGATGTCTCTAGAAGCCACTGGCACTCATACACACCTACATACACACAGACCACACATGCACACATACATAAAAATAAGAAAATAAACCTAAAAACAAAACAAAAAATCAAAGCCAGGTGGAAAGAGGTAACTGTTACAGAGAAGTGTCCATAGACTAACTTGTCATTAGTAAGGGGTAGTGGGATATTAATGGAATGTTTTCCATGAGGCCAGCAGATTTTTCTACTGTAAATCAAGCAATTGTATGCTGGATCTGATGGAAAGCCAGATAGAACTCAGGAGTCTTGAGGTAAGAGATAGTTAGCTAATGTTTGGCAGTTACTAAATGTTTTATTTATAATAGATCGATGGTAATAAATAAATACACTAATCTTTTAGAAAGAAAAATTAAAATTTTAAATATCTGTTTCCGGTCTGTCTTTAAGAGAGATATGGGGGTGATCTAGGTCTTAAAGGGAGGAGGGATTTTTTTTTTTGTATTTCATAGTTTTTATTTTTTTAAATCAGAATACAAAGGGAAGTTTTTCTATCATGACTTACTCTTTGTAGCAAGTCTTTTTAGCTGCCTTAAAGTAAAATCCTGGGTTCTAGATGCCAAAAGAAGCTAAGTTTGATACTAGTATTTATAAAGCAATTAAACATAGTAATAAAAATTGAAGAAAGAATAAGTATTCAGTATGGTCTCAGATAGGGTTTCTATTGATGTGAGGAAACATCATGAACAAAGCAATTTGGGTAGGAAGAGTTCTTTTGATTTATGCTTCTCCATTACTGTTCATCACCACAGGAACTCAGGGCAGGAAATCAAACCTGTCAGGAACATCAATTCAGGAGCTGTCGGGGAGTGGCGCTTATTGGCTTGTTCCCCATGTCTTGCTCAACCTGCTTTCTTATAGAACCCAGGACCACTAACCCAGGAATGGCACCACCTACAATAGGCTGTACCCTATCACATCAATCACTAATCAAGAAAATGCCCTATAGTCTTGCCAACACCCCAATTTTATAGAGGAATTTTGATGCTCCCTCCTCTCCAATGACTCTAGCTTGTGTCAAGTTGACATAAAATTAGCCAGCACAGATTACACTGGTATTGACACAAGGTTTAGATTTATTAACCAACCTAAATTATGCATAATTTATTAGTCCTGGTCAACTTATGGTCCTACCTATCACTGACCCATTCTTGTTTAAGTTGTGACCCTACAAGGTGGTTTGTTGTGCAGGGTGACCCCATGAGTTATTAAATTATCAATCTGCTAATCACAGAAAGTGATCCTTATGAATGATTATTGTTATCTGAGAAGTGGGTGGTTTTGTGAGGACATGACAGCCAGTCCTAATCTGATGGCACTGAGTTATTGACTGCCTAGAAATGAACATCTATATCCAAGTCATTAAAATACTCAGACCTGCATAAGAATTTACACAGGTGCCCTATGATGCCTGAAAAAACTTAATGTGGAACCGGACATCCTCTATGGGCCTGGAATGCCTGTGAGATCCTAGTCACCTGCGCATGAGATAAAAATGGGATAATGGTGTTCGTGATAGGAGGTTTTCTTAGGATTTCTATTGCTATAAAGAGACACCATGACCACAGCAACTCTTACAAAGGAAAACATTTAATTAGGGTGGCAGCTTACAGTTTCAGAGGTTCATACCATTATGGTACAACATAGTAGCATGAAGACAGGCGAGGAACTAGAAAAGTAGCCAAGTGACCTACATCTTTCAGGTAACAGAAAGTGAATTGAGTCACTGGGCAGAATCTTGAGCATATATGAAATCTCAAAGCCCCCTTCCACAGTGACACACTTCTTCCAACAAGACTATACCTCCTAATAGTGCGGACATTTTCTTTCAAACCACCACAGAAGTATTTAACAGTTCGTTTTTCACTTTTGTAAATTTTCTTCACTGTAGAACAGGGATGAAGTAGACTTTTTATTACTACAAAATGAGAAGGAGAAACAACCGAGGGGAGTGAAACAATTGTCTCACCCAGCTGTGGATTGCAATGCACAGCTTTGATACTCACCTTTGTAAACCCTCCCTTAGCACCCTGCTGCATGGCTTCCTGTTTGGCTCCAAGGTTGCCATCCTTCTGCCAGGAGTAAGAATAAATTCATTTAATCTAAATTTGAATGGAATCTAAGTCTTTGGTCTTTCTTAATGGATTCAAATGCCAGTATATTTGGAGATTCCACTGAGGTCCCTAGGAGACCTCAAACTCAAAGCCAGGCATCTAGGACAGACTTCTCCTGAAGAGCCTGCAAAAGGTGATAGGCCTTGAAAGACTTTAAGTCAGGGGAGCCTGAAAGGGATATGCCCCACCTGGGAAGCCTGTAAAAAAGTGAAAGGCCCTTGGAGCCAGAGAGGGAGAGGTCCTTCTTTAGGAGGCCATAAAAAGGGATAGGCCTTAAGATATTGGAAACCTGGGAAGTCTGCAACCATACTATCACAAATTAGTGGTCCTAATAGAGAATAAGCCCTGAGGGAGCAAGTCCAAAGTGAATGTCATAGGCCCCTGGAGAGGCCAGATTATGACCACTGAAAATTTGGAAATTGAAACCAAATGAAGTAAACACTGCTGGCCAGTGTCCATCTGAATCTCAGACATTTAAGAGATGGAGAGAGATTGGATGCAATCATAGACCTTTGTCTCACAGACACATGAGGGACACCTTTTGTCCTTCTGGTTTTGATGAGGTATGAAGGTGGACACTGTCTGACTATATCTCCTGACTTTGTTTGGTCTCTCCTTACTGTGTTGGTGCACTGTCTTTTTATATTAGTGTCTATCACCTGTTGGATTTGTGTTTTTGAGTTTTGTTGCAGGAATGAAAACCGGACCAAGTAGAGCCCCATTGTACCTAAACTGCATGCTGCAATACTCGCAGGAGTTCTGTAAGGAGGACTGGGGGCTAAGCTCTCACTCCAGAAGCTCCACAACCTCTGTGAAATATAGTGGCCCACCTTTGATGTGGGATGGCCAGATGAAGGGTGTTTGACCCCCCGCCCCCAACCTGCTAGGAAAATCTGACAGGTGATCACAGGGAATCCTGATCTCCCAGATCAGTTTCTTTATATCAATTACAGGTTCTCCCTCCTTCTGGAGCCCCTGTGTGACTGAGGCATTGCTATATACTTAATTAGGTCTCTTCTCTTTATCTGTTTTAATCACCAAACCTGTGGGCCAAAGGCTGAGTAAGAATCTTAGCAAAATGCTAGGCCTCTCTGTTCTAGTTCCCAGAGAAGAGAAGGTGGACATTCTCAGCCCTACACCCCTGCATCCAGCCAGTCCAGGACCAGATTGTATTTGAAGGGGACCTGTGCATCCATCTATTCTGATTTGCCTTCACCTTCACTCAGTTTTCCTTCACCTCCACATGCTTGTGTGTCATCTCCACATATTTGAATCAGACAGGAGTCTGCTTCACTCCCGCTGAGCCAAGCTGTCCTCCCTCTCTGAGAGTCACCTCTCACCTGGCTCCATCCCCTGCCCCCAGAAAACACCGATGGGAGAAAAGCCTAGACCTTTCTAGTCTATGTTCCTTTCTCTGTTGTTTTGCTTTTTTATTTATTGTTCTCTCACATATTACACTCTGAACACAATTTCCCCTCCTTTCTCTCCCCCCAACCCCTCCCCTTGACTAGCCTTTTCTCCCCAGATACACTCCTCCTCCTTTACCTTCAGAAAATGAATACACAAAACCCAACCTTATGGGACACAGTGAAAGCTATGCATTAATGAAAGTTTATAGTATTTAATGCTTTCAAAAGGAAATTGGAAAGATCTCATACTAGAAACAGCACATTTGAAAGCTCTAGAACAAAGAACCAAGCCCACCCAACAAACAGACACAGCAAGAAATAGCAAAACTGAGAGCTGAAATGAACAAAACAGAACAATACAATGAAACAAAGAGCTGGTTCTTTGAGGAAATCAACAAGTAGACAAATGCATATCTAAACCAAATAAAAGACTGAAAGAAAATATACAAATTAACAAAATCAGAAAAGAAATGAGAGAAAGAACAACAGACATCTAGGGAATCAAAAAAATCATCAGGTCATACTTCAAAAGCTTGTTCTGCACAAAACTAGAAAATCAAGAGTAATAGACAATTTACATGATAAATACCAATTACCAAAGTTATATCAATGGTGTTGAAAGTTATTCTGTTCATGTATTGCTTTTATTGGTTAAGTGAATGGAGAAACTGCTTTGGGCCTGATAGGGCAGAACTTAGGTGGGCAGAAAAGACAGAACTGAATTCTGGGAAGAAGGGCAAAGTGAGAGACACATGGATCTTCTGCCTGAGATAGACGCTGGTTAGAATCCTACCAGTAAGCCACAGCCACCTGGCAATACACAGATTAATAGAAATGGGTTAAATTAAGATGTAAGAATTAGCCAATAAGAAACTAGAGCCAATGGGCCAAGCAGTGTTTTAATAAATACAGTTTCTTTGTGATTATTTCAGGTGTAAGCTAGCCAGGCAGTCAGGACAAATAGGCCGACTTTCCTTGCAACACACCAAGAGCAGATAAACAATTAAATATACTTATAAACCCTCAGGAAATAGAAGCAGTCATTAAAAGTCTCTGGCCAAAACAACCCAGGAACAAATGGTTTTCACAAAGAATTCCAACATGCTTTCAAAGAAGAGCTAATGCCAACACTTTCCAAATTATTCCACAAAATAGAAACAAACAAAAAAATTGTTGATGGTGATTCTCTCTCTCTTTGATGGGCATATATTGAATCTGTATATTGCTTTTGGTAAGACTGAATTTTTACTATGTTAATTCTGCCTACCCAAGAGCATGGGAGATCTTTCCACTTTCTGGTGTCTTCTTTAATTTCCTTCTTTAAAGATTTGAAGTGCTTGTCATACTAGTCTTCCACTTGTTTGGTTAGAGTTACTCCAAGATACTTTATGCTATTCGTGTCTTTGTGAAGGGTAATGTTTCTCTGATTTCATTCTTAGCCCAATTATCATCTGTGTAAAGGAGGGCTACAGATTTTTTTTTGAGTTAATCTTATATCCTGCTACATTACTAAAAGTGTTTATGAGTTGTAGAAGTTTCTTGATAGAATTTTTGAGGTTGCTTATGTAAACTATTATATCATCAGCAAAAAGTGTTTGAGTTCTTCTTTTCTGGTTTGTATGCTCTTGATCTCCTTTTGTTGTCTTATTGCTCTAGCTAGAACCTCAAGAACTATGATGACTAGATATGGAGAGAGTGGACAACCATGTCTTCTTCCTGATTTCAGTGGGATCATTGGATTTTTCTCTCCATTTAGTTTGATTTGGACTATTGGCTTGCAACATTTTGCCTTTATTATATTTAGGTATGTTCCTTATATCCCTGCTGTCTCCAAGACCTTTATCATGAAGGGATGTTATATTTTGTAGAAAGCTTTTTCAGTATCTAATGAGATGATCGTGTGGTTTTTATTTTTCAGTTTGTTTGTCTGGTGGCTTACATTGACAGATTTTCATATGTTGAACCGTCCCTGCATTTCTGGGATGAAGCCGACTTGATCATGGTAGATGCTGGTTCTGATATGTTCTTGGATTTGATTTGCCAATATTTTCTTTAGTATTTTTGCTTCAATGTTTATGAGTGAGATTAGTCTTTCTTAGTAATGTCTTTATGTGGTTTGTATATCAGAGTAATTGTAGCCTCAAAAAAGAATTTGGCAATGTTCCCTTTATTTCTTCCTTGACCCATTGATAATTCGGGTGAACATTGTTTAATTTCTATGTGTTCGTGGGCTTTCAGGAATTAGTATTGCTGTTGAATTCTAGTTTTAAGCCATGGTGATCTGATAAGATACATGGGGGTTGTTCTAATTTTTTGTATATATTAAGGTTTGTTTTGTTACTGAGTATGTGGTCAGTTTTTGAGAAGGTTCCATGAGGTATTGAGAAAAAGGTATATTCTTTTATGTTTGGATGAAATATTCCATAGATGTCTGTTCAGTCCATTTGAGTCATAACATATATTATTTCCCTCATTCCTCTGTCAATTTTTTTGTCTAACTGACCTGTCCAGTGATGAGAGGGGAGTGTTAATGTTTCCCACTATTAGTGTGTGGGGTTTAATGTATGATTTAAGCTTTAGGCATGTTTCTTTTATATATGAGGATGCCCTTCTATTTGGGGCACAGATGTTCAGTATTGAGATTTCCTCTTGATGGATTTTTCCTGTGATTAATACGAAATGTTCCTCTTGTCTCTTTTGATTGATTTTAGCTTGAAGTCTGTTTTGTTAGATATTAGAATTCTATATCAGCTTCTTTCTTAGCTCCATTTGTTTGGAAATTTTTTCCCAACCCTTTACTCTGACACAATGTCTGTCATTGAGGTTGTTTCTTGTATGCAGCAGAAGGATGGATTCTGTTTTCATATCCAATCTGTTAGCCTGTATCTTTTTATAGGTGAGTTGAGACCATTTATATTAAGGGATATTAATGACCAGTAATTGCTATCTCCTGTTAATTTAGTTTTCATTGTTGGTGATGTTAATTTGTGTTTTTCCCTTCTTTGAGATTTGATGATGTAGGATCATCAATTGTCTTTATTTTTGCTGATGTAGCCAACCAACTTCCTTGGGATAGAGTTTTCCTTCTAGTATTATGTGTTGAGCTGGGTTTGTGGCTAGGTGTTGGTTAAATTTGATTTTGTCATGGAATATCTTGTTATGTTCTCCTGTGGTGATTGAAAGTTTTGCTGAGTATAGTAGTTCGTGATCTCTTAATGTCTACATAACACTTGATCACAACCTTCTGGATTTCATTATCTCCAATGAGAAGTCAGGTGTAATTCTGATAGGTCTGCCTTTATATGTTACTTGGCCTTTTTCCTTTGCAGCTCTTAATATTCTTTCTTTACTTTGTATGTTTAATTTTTGGTTATTATGTTGCCACATTAAATGGGGACTTTTTTATCCAGTCTATTTGGTGTTCTGTGAGCTTCTTGTATCTTCATAGGCATATTTTTCTTTAGGCTGGGAAAGTTTTCTTCTATGATTTTGTTAAATATATTTTCTGTGCTTTTGAGTTGAACTTCTTTTTCTTCTATAACTATTATTCTTAGGTTTGGTCTTTTCAAGATGTCCTTAATTTCCTGGATATTTTGTATTAAGCTTTTGCTAGATTTAATGTTTTATTTGACTGATGAGTCTATTTCCTCTATTGTATCTTCAGTGCTTGAGATTCTCTCTTCAATCTCTTTTATTCTGCTGTTCATGCTTGCATTTGTGGTTCCTGATCTTTTTCTCACAATTTCTATTTCTATAATTCCCTCAGCTTGTGTTTTCTTTATTGTCTCTATTTCAGTTTTCAAATCTTGAATAGTTTCTTTCACATGTTTGATTGCCTTTTCTGTTTTCTTTAAGGGATTTGCTAATGTCTTCCAATATTTTGTTTGTCTTTTCCTCCATTTTTTGAGGGAATTTCTCATTTCCTCTTTAAGAGTCTTAAGCATTCTCCTGAAGTTATCTTTTAGGTCATTTCTTCTGCTTCATCTATGTTTGGTTGTTCAAGTGTTGCTGTTGTAGGGTCTCTATATTTTACTGGTGTCATGCTCCTCTTTGTGGTGCTGCATGTGTTCTTACCTTGTCTATTCATTTTTTCCTCTAATTGGTGTGGTTGGGACTGTCTGTGACTCTGGTGATTAATCTTCTAGGTTCCAGTGGATCCAAGGCTCAGATGGTTGTTCTTCACGGTACAGTCACTGCCACGGTTCTAGTTATCTTTCTGATCACTCTGTGTTTTTTGAGGTTAATCAGCACTCCTGGGGTGAATTCCGTTCCCTTGGTGTTTGCTGTCTCAGGCCTGAGCTGGCCTAAGTTGCTGGCCCAGGCCTGTTTCTGCTAATGTCCCTGATCTGGATCCACTCATGCAGAAGTCCTGGCTTGGGGTTGGTGCTGCAAAGGTCGCTGTCTCTGATCTACTTTCTCAGAGGTCCCAGACTTAGGTGTGCCTGGACCTGCAGAAGACACGGCTCAGGCCTACTCCCTCAGAGGTCCAAGACTTATGCCCAGACCCATAGAGGTTTCTGATTCCTGCCTACTCCCTTGGAGGTCCCAGACCCGTGCCTGGACCCACAAAGGTCCTGGCTCAGAACTACTTCCGCAGATATCCCAGACCCATGCCCAGACCCATGCCCAGACCCACAGAGGTCTTGGCTCAGGCATAGTTCCTTGGAGGTCCCAGACTCATGCCCAGACCCTCAGGGGTCCTGGCTGAAGTCTACTACTTCGAATCCCAAATTCATACCTGGACCCACAATGGTCTCTGGTTCTGGCCTACTCATTCAGTGGTTGCTCCTCTGTACCTGATCCTGTGGAGTTGGCTCTCTCAGGTCTGTTCTCGCCCAGGTTGCTGGCCCAGTCCTCCTTTTGCAAATGTCCCTGGTCTGGATCCACTCCTATTCCAGTGGAGTTCACCATCGCAGGTTGATGGCTCAATCCTGCTCTTGTGGAGGCCACTGCCTCAGGCCTAACAAAATCCTTTTTTATATTAAATAATTTAACCCTTAAACCAAGTTATAGATAAGAAAATTGAGACAGAAATAGTGTAACACTCTTTAAAGGAACATGGCTTGAAAATGGAAGTATCTGTACCACAAGCGAGGAAGTCTGCCTTAAAAGTCCATAGTCTTAGTCACCAAATTATACTGTCATATCCAGTGGTCTGTTGTTCAAACACAGTGAATGAGAAGAAGTTCTATAAAAGACACTGGTTGCTTCAAATATGACATTACCCTCACCTTCCTGGGGGACAGTTTTAGAAAAATGGGGGGAGGGACTAAAATCTCTAGGTAAATAAGGATTCCTCCAGAGACAGCATCAGGGGTGGAAGAAATCCCACTTCATCACCATATGTTCGAGAGGCCAGCAGCCAAGTACTGAGCTGCCTTCATAGCTTGAGTACTGATAGCAACCACAGACTACAGAGGCTCAGTTTGTCCTGCCACAACCCCAGAATAAGGGAAGACCTAGAAAGGTAGTTGTGGAGAACAGTACAGCCAAAACACTGACAAGTCAAAAAGTGCCAGTTATAGGAGGATAGGCTCAGATATAAAGGTATGCACAGGATAAAACAGACTAAATCATAACTAATAAAAGTCCTACAGTTTGTCAGTGCTGAGCCTGAAGTCAGCAGGTGACTAAGTCTCAGGTGAATAATAAAAGCTGTATCTGTTGCTCCTTGATTATTATAGAATCTGAGAACCATGACATCCATGTGATGAATCTGGTACACAGCTTTTTCCATCCAGCAGGGTAAAGGTTGAGAACACATAGATAGATAGGTCCTTTGCCTGTCCATATTTTACTACTGTTGCTTCCCATATTCCAATATACATTAGAGGCCACCCAACTGAAACATCAGTAACCCTAATGACAGATGATTTGGGGAATCTCAGGAGAATAAGAGAACCTACTCAAATCACAGATTTTAGTCTAAAAGTAACCAGCAGATGGAGATGGCAGAAGGGATTAAAGTGCCAACAACTCTGGCAGACATCGCAAAGTTGTCCAGTACAAACTCAGAAAGAGTTTAAACCACAGAAAACACAAGTGTATGTTCAACTGTTCAACTGAAACTCTGCCCAACTCTGACAAAACTGGCAGACTCCAATATTTTAGAAGCTAGAAGAAAGACACACCAAACTGAATCTATTTTATTTAAATACTTCGTTACACTCCGGTGTCCTTTTCCATCTTAAAATATGTCTCGCACTATTTTGATTTTATAGAATCCAAATATCTTTATGTTTATGCCCCTCCTATGTTCAACTAAGCTTGTTTATACACCTAAAATATCTATTACTGGGTATTTATTCGTTTCTTGGTATTTATTTCTTCTTTTTTTGTATGCTTTGCTCTATGGTTCTCATATTTTCATCCGTCTTGTACTTTTAGTGTTGTTTTTACTTTTAAGTACTAATGTTTTTAAAGATATTCTTTTTTTAATTTTTTAAAAATTTCACATAATATATTTTAGTCATGTTCTCCCCTCTCCAACTCCCTCCTGATCCATTCGGCTTCTCTACAAGCTCAACTTTGTATAGTTTTTAAATTTGTGAGTCCAATGGCACTGCCTGTAAACTCTTGGGGGAGTGGCCATCTACTAGTGTATGGTCAACCTTAGAGACACCACATCTTTTAAAAGAACTGACTCTCCTCCCAGAAGATACCAATTGTGCCTCAACTAAAGTTAGTACTGCATGCCCACCTCCCCTCTCCATTTCATGACAGTCTGGTTTGACCTCATGAGTTCTTGTGTCTGCTGTCACAACTGCTATAACTTCCTATGTACAACTGCCTTGTTATGTTTTGAAAACACTTTTCCCTATAGTCTGTAGTAGTATATGTCTGAAAATAAATCTTACAGAGAATGAACTTTTTCCAGGCCTTGTCACCAAAATAGTAATATGCTTTGGGAACATTCAAAACTATGGACTTAACCTGCTTTATGTGGACTTAGCCTGTTCAAGTTTAACCTGATTTTAAGAAAACAATAGACTACTCCCACACCTAAGGTTCAAGCATACTTGCAGAAGATGGGGCAGAAATATTGAATATCTAAAGGAACAAGGAGTTTTCTGTGAGATTGTATCTCCTGGGAATGTCAGAAGCTACACCCATAAAATCTCACTAGTGCGACTGCCTAAATATAAGCTGAAGAAGGGCAATAGCAGTAGGCACACTAATGTTACAGGGGAAATCCAAGGAGGTCTGAACCCTACCAAAAGAACTACAGGCAACAAAGGAATGATTAAAGAGGGGGAGATCCTCTTCTGCAGGGGGAGCACACCAATTGCCTATCCAATACAAAATGGTCAGCCCTAAAAACATACATGCAAGTAACATTATAAAGATGTAAAAGGCTGTATTTATGTATTTAAGAATATATATAATGAAATATATAATATATGTGCATGATAGTTGGGGGATGAAAGGGAAATGGAAAGTCACATAATTATAATCTAAAAATGTTGAATAATATTAAAAGAAAAAAGAAGAATGTACCCAAACTTGCTATACCTTGGATTTTCCAATGTAACCAGCTCTTAAAACCGAAAATAAATACATCTCAATCTTAAGTAATATACTCTTACAGTGACCCTGAATAGTGTATGTGTGTATGTGTATGGTGTGGCAATAATTTGCAGTCAGCAAGTTGAAAGAAATATTTGACAACAAATATCTGCAAGAGATCTTGAAAGTAACATGTAAACATAGCTTAATGCCATCTGTCTGTAATTTTGTTTGCTAATCTTGGACCAACTGGGAGCAGTAATGTAACTCTGCACTTATTAAACTCTGTTAAAGATGTCTCTAATGAGCACTGAACAAGAAAAGAACTGCTAGAGGTTTCACCATTTCCAACCTCAAGCTTTGCTACAAAGGAATAGTAATAAATACAACACTGTATTGGCATAAAAACAGACTGTTGATCAATGGAATCAAATTGAAGACCCAGACATAAATCCACATGCCTAAGGACATGCTGGAAGACTAGCTCCATTGGAAAAACACCAGGGCTACCATCCACTGACAGTCACTGGGAATCTGGAATATAAAGCTATATAAAGCATTTAAGATATTCACTCTTGAAAACACTGCTATCTATACCATACTCTAACTAACTGAGCTAACTGGCCAACTAAGGCTATATAACATTTTATTTATCAATAAGCATCTCTATTATGAAATAACAAATTATTTTGACATCTGGAATATCCATATTCCTAGCATATAACAGTTAAAATTTTCTTCCCTGTTGGAATAGAGTTCTGTCACTAATGGTAATGTTGAAAACCCAAAAACATATAATGGTAGCTATGACTGAGAATACAGTTTGTGCTCAGATTTTCACTTTCATAGACCTTACATTGTAAACAATTGAGGAGTTCCCTAAGCCCAGTAATACAAAGCCCAGGTGAGTTTTCAGAAAAAAAAAATGTCCATTTGTAGCATAGTTATAGAGGGTAGATAAACCCAAAGGGTAGCTTCACTGTGATGGGTGTGTGTTATGCTTTGGCTTGAAAAGGAAAAAAATTGCTTAGTGAACAGAACTAAAAGTCGAGTCCTTATGGCATTATAGGAATAAAATAACCATACTATAGGCTTTTCTCAAGTAAGTACATTAATCAATGGAAAAATAATATTATCCAGAAAGTAAGTTTAGGCAAAGCTCATTTAGGAAAGATCAAGTGGCATTATAGTATAGACAAAATGAGGGGAAATCAAAGCGGTCCATGTCAGTGTTTGTTACAAATCCCTCTTTTGTGATATCTTGCAACTCAAAATAATGTTATTAAAAGATAACTTTATCTCTTTTAAATAAAATCACTTTTCTGTAATGAACTTGCAAATTAAAACTATTGCTTTACCTCTTTGATTTTCTCTAGCAATTTATAGATCCCACATAAGCATCACACGAATCTAGATGGAATCAAAGCGTGTGAAAGAATTGATGAGCATCCTAAAACTGCCAAGCCCATGACAATCAAAGATGGGCTCATGTGTAGTCTCAGACCAAAAGAAATAAAATCACTTAGCAAACCTGATGAAACACAGTCCTACAAGAACAAGAAATAAAAGAGAGAAAGATGAAATTTAAAGATTGAAGTCAACAGCAATGTGGCTATGACAGACACCAATATCATAGAAATCTAGCTACATACCCTGCAAAACTACCCTACTGATTTTACAAATAAGCTTTAAAACTAAATGTATGCTGTTGATTACTAGAATTCTTGAACATGTAATAACTCTTCATTCATTTAGATGGCTTTTCTTTTCTTTTTGCAGTGTTTTATAGTAGAATAAAGTCCCAAAACAGCTTCATTAATATCCTTAACCAATAACAAAACTATTCAAAAATTTTGTAGAAAATAAACAATGTTTTCAATAAATTCTGCTTGAAACAATAGTTAGCTGTAATATGCAATAAGAGGTTCCTTATTTACATCTCATACGAAGGCAAATATTAAAGAAAAGTAGATTATAGACTTACTGTAAGAAGAATTACTGATTCCTTAGAAAATCATACCAAACATCTGCATGGCAGTGGTTAGGCAAGAGATATTTAATAAACAAATTAATTAGTTAAGTCATTAAATTAAACAATTAAATAATTATTAAATATATTTAATTGAAGCATGAAAATGGATACGGTGAGAAAACAACTAAGAAAAGGAAATATCAAGCCACAAATTAAGAGAAAGTTTTCCTGAAGGTATCTAGCCAAAGATTTAAATACATAAAGAAATGTGAAAAATCAAAAGTAGAAACAAAAAAATGAAAACAAATATAATATTTGAAAATGAATTTCATAGGAGAATATATGTTAAAAATTAATAAGAGCATGAAAAAATCCATATGGTCCCACAAAAATAAAATTAAACCCCAAAGTGAAATCATAGCACATACTGTCAAATGACTAGCAATACCGGTTAGTACCAGCAGGTGGCAGATGACCAATTCACGCACAATCTGTGAGGACAGCAGATGGTGAGGTCACCAGAAAACTGCCAACTGGAAACTGGGTGACATCCAGACCCAGGCTGCTGCCAAGGGCCGTGGCCCTACTGCAGCCAGGATCTGTGTTGATATCCATGGCTCCTGTCGCCAGGAGGATCATGTGGATTACTGGAGTCTAGGCTGCCACCTGGGGCTGTATTTTTGTGGGAGGCCACACTGCCACTGGGGTCATGCTGATCTGGGTGCCCTGTGCTGCTACCTGGGGCCATGGTGACATACATACCTAGGCTGCTGCCGAGGATCATGTCTGGGTCGGTGGTCCTTTCACAGTCAGAATCTGTGTTGAAGTCCGTGACCCATGTTACCACAAGGGACCATATGGAGGTCCTATGTCCTTGAAGGAGTCTGGGGACCTATGCTGCAGCCAGGGCCATACAGATCTGAGTGGCCTGTGCCTCCACCTGGTGACATCCAGACCCTGGATGCTGCCAAGAGTCATGTCTGGGTGGGTGGTCCTATTATAGCCAGGGTCTGTGTTGAAGTCCATTGCCTATGTTGCCACCAAAGGCCATGTGGATTCCCGGGGTCAAGTACCATCTGAGTCCATGTTGGTATCCAAGGGACAAGCTACATCCAGGGCAATGCAGACCTGCTCGTCCTACAATGCTACCAGATGCCATGGTAATATCAGGGCCAGAGATGTAGCTGAGGGCCATGTAAAGGTTCATGTCCCTACTACAGTCAGGGTCAGTGTTGCTGTCTAAGGTTCCTGTTACCAACAGAGACCATATGGATGCTGAAGATCTAGGGCTAAATTAGTGTATGAGGACCACACTGCCACTAGGCTGTGCCCATCTGAGTGACCTGCATGGCAACCTGGTGCAATAGTGGCATCCAGATCCAGGCTGTTACTGAGAAACATGCCTGTGTCCATGGTCCCATCACAGATGGGGTCTGCTTTGCCTCCAAAGTTACATAGAACTCTGAGGTCAAGGCTACAACCTGTGGTCTTGCTGGTGTCCAGGAGCTATGCAACCACCAGAGCCATGCTGATTTGTGTGGCCTGGCTTTCTCCCAGAGCCAGGATGTCCTCCAGGCCCAAGCTGCTGCCAAGGGCCATGTCTGGGTCTGTGGTCCTGCTACAACTGGGATCTGTGCTGATGGTGGTGATTCCGGTTTCCTCATTGGGCCATGGAAACCACTCAGTGATGGAATCAGAGGGCCATACTAAGCAGGTCCTGCCCTTCGCTGACCTTGGCCCTAGGATAACTTCTTCCGCCATCGTTGGACACTGCAGCAAGAATGCTGGTCCAACCCTCAGGGAAGGGCTGACCCCTTGCACTAGGATACATGGCCCTACCCCTCACCACAGGCAGGGGAGAGCTGGTCCTGGTGGCATAGGCAAAGGGCAGCTAGCTCTGCCCTTCACCAAAGGCCCCAGTGGCCTGGACTGACCAACTCAACTACCACCCTGGCCCATAATGGGCCTGGAGTTGGCCCATCCTAGTATCTGTCTTCTCTAGGACCTGCTGTGAGTCAACAACCAAAGACTCCCCATGACTTGGGGGCAGTCACAGGATCCTGTGATGATGGCGTTCCAGAAACCAGAGGCTTTAAAACAAACGAGTGACTCATTGCAATGAACATTTGCAAGTAAAGCTGACTGCACAAAAGGGTAGACTGTGTGACACACATGGCTCCCAGTGGCACCAGGACTAATGAAGAGGTGTTGGAGGGAAGAGGGTTGTTTTGCTATTGTTGTTCTTTTATTTTTGTTATTTTGGCAGTTTTGTTTTGTTTTTCTCTGTGTTTGTTTGTCTCCTTGTTTTGTTTTGGTTTTGTTCTTTTTAATGTCCATTTGGAAGGCTGCTGCAGGAGGGAGGATATGGAGAGATTGGAGGTGAGCAGAATTGGGGTGCATGGTGTGAAATTACCAAAGATACAATAAATTAATTAAGGTTAAAAAATTTCAAGAAAAGAAAAGAAACACAATGGTATTTGAAAGTAAACTTCTGTTTGCCACGTTATCCTGATAGGTGTTTACAGAAGAGGATGAAAATATATGTCTACTAATCGTACAGTTACAAATATTCATAATAAAATTAACAAGAACAGTAGAATGAATCACTTCCAATACCTAGCAACTAACTGTTTAAAAGATGCTACATCACAGCCAGTTTTGTGTTTTATAGAGCAGTACTATCTAGTGAAGGGTCTCAAGGGTAAAGGCATTGGCTGTGAAGTGAAGGATCTGAGTTCAGTCACAGATGCACATGGTCAGAAGAAAGAACTGATGCTGCTAGTTGTCCTCCGACTTCCACACACATGCAATGCCATGTGTGCCCGTGGACATGCACAACAAAAATAGATAAATAGATATGCAATTACAAATGTTAAGCACTCGCTATGTGGAATAGGATCAGGTTTCCAGTTCATCCTCCCTGATAGACCCTAGGGATAGCTACACCTTCAACAACGAAAGGCTAGCCTTGCTCTATTTCCTAGACAAGAAAATTCCAACTTACTTGAAAGATTAATCCATCCAAGATTTTTCTTTTGAGAATTGGTACAAAGCTATGTTCGTTGATGCTCTATTCACAATAGCTAAGAAGCAAATACAACATAAATGCCTTTCAACAGATGGATGGATTTTGAAAATGTAGTACATATATATTACGGGATGCTATTTACCTGTAAAAGAAATGAAATCATAAAATCTGTAGGCAAATTCCATGTGTAACTAGAAAAGATTTACTGGATGAGGTAACCTAGACTCAGAAAGACTAATGTCATATGTCCTCTCTCATCAGAGGCTCCTAGTTGCAAATCTTCAAATGTGAGAAATATCCTGGGGTAACAGCAGAAACTAGGATAGTAAAATAAGATCATTGATAGGAAATGGAGTTTGTAGAACAGTAGAAAGGGGTTTAGTGAAACAAAAGTCATCTAATCAGGTAAATGGGGAAAGGAACTCTTGATGAAGAGGGAAGGAAGTACATGCAGAAGAAGTTGGGAGGGGAAAAACAACAATAAGGATGTCTGGAAAAGTCACAAGGCATCATATTACTAAGAAGACACCTATAATGCATGTAGTTATCTGTATAAATATACATATATAGTTTCATGGAACTTTTCTCAACTGGACTGACAATGCTTCCTCCAAAGTCAAAGACCACCTAATGAAATCTCTAACACTAAGCATGAGAAGCCCTTTTATGATTTGCTGATCAAGGTTGTCAAAAGACTCTCAAAACATGCCATCTGTTGCTTTTAGTTGCCCCTCAGAGGTAGAAGACAAATCCCTGTTGCTGAACAGCATGCACTTAGGAAGCAGGGCCCAAAGATCCTGACCTTGAACTAACCCAAATGCCCTTTATCTGACAACTAGATTTCATGGTATCAGAAGACATCATGCAAGCTTCCAAAGGCAGAAGGCCACCAACAGTCCTACCCAGTGGTGATTCCTATGAACCACATCAACAGTCATGTGCAATAACCCTAAGGGTGCAGAAGTGCCATTCATACCTTGGTAGTAACCAACAGCTCTCTAATTGGACTTAACACCTGCTCAATAATAGAAAACCATTATTGGTCCTAGAAATCTAGCGTATGACTCTCAGGGCTAGTGAAGGCATGGTTATTTGAGGAGAACCAATAACCACTACTTTACTAAACCAACATAATTCCTAGCAAAAATTTAAACATTTGCTTTTATACCAACAGATAAGGGCAGTACCTATCCTTTATCAAAGAAGCTTCTCTTTGCAAAAGAGAATAGACCAAAAGCAGTACAGAGAAACATAACCAAAGTGTAGGGTTGAGGAGCCAAGTCCCAATAGATAGATACATGTACAAAACACTCCCATACATGAAGCTCAAGGAACACTGTGGAAGAGGAATGAGACAAATTGTAAGAGTCAGAAACTCAGCAATTTTGCTGAGGAATTGTGATTTCCACTAATGTCAGAAGCTACACCCTTAAGGTCACATTCAAAATGACTGCCTAAACATAAACTGATCAATAAAAATAGACATTCCAAAGTGAACAAGGGAAAGCCTATGAGGCCTCAACCCTACACAAAGAACTGCAGGCAGTTATGGAGTACTGGGAGAAGAAGAAATAGACTTCCAAGAAAAGAGTACAACAATTGATTAACCAATACTAAGCAATCAATTGTAAAAACATACAAGCAAGTAACATTATACAAACTGAATAGGTTATAGTTAGAAATATATATATATTACAATCTGTACAAAAAGAGACCATGAATTTTAAGAGAAATGGAAAGTGGTGTATGGGAGAGAGAAAAAGGAAGGAGTAAATGATGTCATTCATACAAGTAACAGCATACAGACTGATTAGATTATATTTAGGAATGTGTGTATGTGTGTGTATGTGTATACTACATATACAAATACATATACATGTACTTATAGAACAACAATTAACGTAAAAAGAGACCATGAATTTGAAGGAAAGTGGAGAGGGATATGTGGAAGGGTTTGAAGAGAGGAAAGGTATATGGAGAACTCCTACATACTTACAACTGTGTCTGGAATGGCATGTAGCTTTAATCTGCCCTTTTTCTACAGCACCTTTAGTTTAACATATGCGAGTCCTGTTTGAGAGTTTCCCAAGGGTACAAATCCTATGCAAAACCTGATTGGGAAAAATGCAGCACACTGTGATATTTTTTGATTGAGAATTTGCATTTGGCATTGTCCCTTTTGAAATTCAGTTAGGATGTTTAGGGGAAATGGAAATCAGCCTGAAAAGGTGTAAGTTGGAGAACAATTAAAAAGGCCTTGGCTATGGGAAAGTGGCTTAGTCCTAGGTCTCAATCTGGAGAGGCTCAGCACTATTGCAGCTGGAAAGGATTAAAATCATCCTTAAAGTGTCCTGTGTCTTCTTTCCACAGAGTCTTGTGAACCCACACCCATTCTACAACAGAAAGAATTGGGGTAAATGATGTAATTGTAATCTCAAAAATAAAATAAAAGAATTGGACAAGTACTCTATAAGAAAGAAATATAGAGCAGTGTTGGGTATGATCACAAAAGGAGCCTTTCTGGCAAAGCAAAATAACTCCAATTAGACCAGATTAGACCAAATCAATGATGCCCACGTTTAAAGAATGTAGCACTCCCAGGTGGCACAGGAGCATGGCAGGGGAAGACATGAAAAACCTGAGACCATGTGTTCTTTGTCTGGAAGCAACCTAGATAGCCTGTGGGAGTGGTGATATTTTTTGATTGAGAATTTGCATTTGGCATTGTCCCTTTTGAAATTCAGTTAGGATGTTTAGGGGAAATGGAAATCAGCCTGAAAAGGTGTAAGTTGGAGAACAATTAAAAAGGCCTTGGCTATGGGAAAGTGGCTCAGTCCTAGGTCTCAGTCTGGAGAGTTGGCCCAAGGCAACTCCTGGGAGGAAGAGGCCTGAGATGGAGCTTCCCACTCCATTAGCGCTAAATTATTTTAAAATTATTTCTCCAGACCAGAGGGAAAGAGTGAGATTAAAAACACAACTCACACGGCTTTATCAGGAGGAAGATTCTCAGTGATCCCTCATGAAATCCTGAGTTCATATCCTGAAAATTCCTCATGTTAATTCTCCAAACAGCCTTTATACCAAAACATAAACTTAAGGGAAAATTCATTAGCATTCTGTTTCCTAGGTAACCAGGTGAACGTCTCTGGTCATATGCACACCTTTGTCCATACCTTCTATGCCCATTTTGTCATGTCTCCCTATCTTCCTGCTCTGTATGTCAGCTTTGTCACATAGGCCGAATTAGCATCTTTATCCCAGGCTTTCTCCAAATTACAAAGAAGGAGCAGAACAACATTAGCATATCCTGACCCTTTGCTAAATAGGTGACCACCTCCTGTGTAGCAGGTGCAAACTATGGCCTAGAAATCTAACCGCCATTCAACATAGAAATACAGGCCTACACATGGCACCCCAAAAATGAATTACCAGGGCTGGGTGACACCCCCAACTTAATATTACATTCCAGATTCTTTGGATATAGGGGTATTAGAGGGATGGGGTCTTACTTTCAATCAAACATACCAGAGTCCTTGGATATAGGGACATCGGCTCAAGTCTGGCTACTTCCTGCGGGCATGGGGCAGCATGGGAGAGGGAAGAGCTGGGAGTTGGTGCACATATGCTCAGAGAGGTGTGGCTAGAGCAGCATCCAGTTTGCTGTCATCCTGGAGTCCTCAGACAGCTGCTTTTTGAGGAAGATTGGAAGGCAGGTGGCTAGGATTAAAAAAAATATTGTTATTATTAGCCTTATGAAATGGGGCTAGCCATGGGATGGGACAGAATAGCAGATAAAACCAGATTTTAGTTGGTAGGTGTCCTCAATCTAGGACAGTTGGTACTGATGGTGAAGTTCCAGGAGCTGGCATAGATTTTGGCGTTGTCTGGAGAGCACTTTTTAAGTTGGTCTTGGCCCAGGCAGCAGGAGTGACCAGTAAAATATGCTTGAAACTGGCTGGGGTTAAAATTGGCTCTGGAGACTGTTAGATTTTTATTAGATTTGATTTTTGATACAGCAGTAGAACTTTTCCAGGAACCTGTGTACTGTAAGAGAACTGGATCAGATTACATCTTGGTGTCATAGCAAAAAAAAAAAAAAAAAAAAAAAAAAAAAAAGCTATTGCTTTTAGGATACATCTGAAACCTATTAATCCTGGACTATGAAGCCTGTTAAAGAGACACACCTGTTTATATTTTAGCAGGAAACTTCACTATCAAATGCCATTAGACAGATCTGAGATGGATAAATAAGCAGAAATGAGAGTCTTTTAGCCGCAATCCCAAATCCTCTCTTTAGTCCTTGGAGAATGCCAGTCTTAGAAGCAGTGTTTGCTGTTAGCTGCTGAGTACAAGAGGCCCAAAGGTTTTCCTGTGAATGAGGGGGGGAGATTTAATCTACTTGTCTTGGCAGGATGAGAAGATCTGCGGCGAACTCCTCGACCAGCGAGAAAGAACGACCACCACATGAGGATTCTTCTCAGATCACGCTTTACTGGAGTGCACTTGGTTGAGAGAGAACATGAAGTGAAGGGGCCCGAGAGCACTAAGGCAGCTGCTTATATAGGGAATTAGCACATGGGTCGCCCTGTGATTGGCTGCCACCATCAGCTGACACCAGACTACTTTGGGATAGGCCTAGGGACCATTATCCACCGCGCATGCGGGAAGCGTGGGACACGCAGATCTCAAAGGCATAAGCCAAATATGGAGTTGTTTATTACCAACAAGACAGGATGTAGGCGCCATCTTGTAATGGTGATCTTGTCCGGCTCCCTGCAGTTCCACCTTATTGTTTGTGAGCAATGAGCGCAGGACTAACGTCATCCAATCTGACCCCCACCTCATGATGTGTTGGTCGATCGAAGATGGAAGATATTCTCCATGGACACACCTTCCCCTGTGCAATGGGTACTTGAGGAACCCCTGGGGTGCAAAGGCTGTGTCGCAGGAATCTACATCCGCACACCTACCCAAGTGCAATGGATCAACAGATCCCATGGGGTGCATAGGCTGTGCATAATGGAAGCCCTAAGCGTCTCTTAGTGCTGACAACCATATCTGGGGGGAGGAGCCACACTCCAGGGTAGCTAATGCCAGAGAGATTATAACCTTGTCCCAATATAGCCTTATCCCTATTGGTCTGGGCTCAAAGGCGGCATACCAACCACAGGCACAACACATAGCCACCCAGGCAGCTTGCCAAAAACATGCTCATACAACTGAAAGCACAGGGACCCTTCCTCTGTAATGTTACGCGCTTCTCCTAAAGGGGTCACTTTAGACTTATACATTAAAAATGGTAAATCAAGGTTTCTATTGGTGGTAAAAATCTGGGGAAAACTGTGGCATCATGC